>NW_026895483.1:0-16407 GCF_033153095.1 Gastrolobium bilobum
AAAGAAAACAAAAAATAAATACAAGTGTTGCATTCTTATTGGAAGGACCACAAATACTAGGATCATAATAAATTTTTCCACTTTGTGCTATCTTTTTCCCTTTTTGTGTGCTTTATTTTTTCTGTACCATTTCTTTTCTTTTCTTTCTCTCTATTGGAGAGAGAAAAAATAAAAAAATAAAAAATAAATAAATACAAGTGTTGCATTCTTATTGGTAGGACCACAAATACGGGGATCATAATAAATTTTTCCTCTTTGTGCTATCTTTTTCCCTTTTTGTGTGCTTTATTTTTCTGTACCATTTCTTTTCTTTTCTTTTCTTTTTCTTTCTCTCTATTGGAGAGAGAAAAAAAGAAAAAATAAAAGAAAAAATAAATACAAGTGTTGTATTCTTATTGGAAGGACCACAAATACAGGGATCATAATAAATTTTTTCAATTTGTGCTTTCTTTTCTCATTTTTTTGTGTTTTATTTTTCCTGTACCATTTCTTTTTTCTTTCTTTCTCTCTCTATTGGACAGAGAAAAAAAGAAAAAAAAGAAAAAGAAAAAATAAATACAAGTGTTGCATTCTTATTGGAACGACCACAAATACGGCGATCATAATAAATTTTTCCACTTTGTGCTGTCTTTTTTCCTTTTTGTGTGCTTTATTTTTTCTGTACCATTTTTTTTTCTTTCTCTCTATTGGAGAGAGAAAAAAGAAAAATAAATAATTACAAGTGTTGCATTCTTATTGGAAGGACCACAAATACGGGAGTCATAATAAATTTTTCCACTTTGTGCTATATTTTCCCCTTTTTGTGTGTTTTTATTTTTCTGTACCAATTTTTTTCTTTTCTTTTCTTTCTCTCTCTATTGGAGAGAAGAAAAAATAAAAAAATAAACAATAAATAAATACAAGTGTTGCATTCTTATTGGAAGGACCACAAATACGGGGGTCATAATGAATTTTTCCACTTTGTGCTAAGTTTTCCCTTTTTGTGCGCTTTATTTTTTCTGTACCATTTCTTTTTTTTTGTTTCTCTCTATTGGAGTGAGAAAAAAAGAAAAAAAATAAATACAAGTGTTGCATTCTTATTGGAAGGACCACAAATACAGGAATCATAATAAATTTTTCCTCTTTGTGCTATCTTTTCCCCTTTTTGTGTGCTTTATTTTTTCCGTACCATTTCATTTCTTTTCTTTTTCTTTCTCTCTATTTGACAGAGAAAAAAAGAAAAAAAAGAAAAAGAAAAAATAAATACAAGTGTTGCATTCTTATTGGAAGGACCACAAATACAGGAATCATAATAAATTTTTCCTCTTTGTGCTATCTTTTCCCCTTTTTGTGTGCTTTATTTTTTCCGTACCATTTCATTTCTTTTCTTTTTCTTTCTCTCTATTTGACAGAGAAAAAAAGAAAAAAAAGAAAAAGAAAAAATAAATACAAGTGTTGCATTCTTATTGGAAGGACCACAAATACGTGGATCATAATAAATTTTTTCACTTTGTGCTATATTTTCCCCTTTTTGTGTGCTTTATTTTTTCTGTACCATTTCTTTTTTTTTTTTCTTTTTTTTTCTTTCTCTCTATTGCAGAGAGAAAAAAATAAAAAAATAAATACAAGTGTTGCATTCTTATTGGAAGGACCACAAATACGGGGATCACAATAAATTTTTCCACTTTGTGCTATATTTTCCCCTTTTTGTGTGTTTTTATTTTTTCTGTACCATTTCTTTTCTTTTCTTTTCTTTCTCTCCCTCTAATGGAGAGAAAAAATAAATAAATAAATAAATACAAGTGTTGCATTCTTATTGGAAGTACCACAAATACGGGGATCATAATAAATTTTTTCACATTGTGCTATCTTTTCCCCTTTTTTGTGTTTTATTTTTTCTGTACCATTTCTTTTCTTTTCTTTCTCTCTCTATTGGAGAGAGAAAAAAAGAAAAAAGAAAACAAAAAATAAATACAAGTGTTGCTTTCTTATTGGAGGGACCACAAATACTAGGATCATAAAAAAAATTTCCACTTTGTGCTATCTTTTTCCCTTTTTGTGTGCTTTATTTTTTCTGTACCATTTCTTTTTTTTTCTTTCTCTCTATTGGAGTGAGAAAAAAAGAAAAAATAAAACAAAAAATAAATACAAGTGTTGCATTCTTATTGGAAGGACCACAAATACTAGGATCATAATAAATTTTTTCACATTGTGCTATCTTTTCCCCTTTTGTGTGTTTTATTTTTTCTGTACCATTTCTTTTCTTTTCTTTTCTTTCTCTCTCTATTGGAGAGAAAAAAAATAAAAAAAATAAAAAAAATAAATACAAGTGTTGCATTCTTATTGGAAGGACCACATATACGGGGATCATAATAAATTTTTCCACTTTGTGCTATCTTTTCCCCTTTTTGTGTGCTTTATTTTTTCTGTACCATTTCTTTTTTTTTTCTCTCTATTGGAGAGAGAAAAAAAGAAAAAATAAAAGAAAAAATAAATACAAGTGTTGCATTCTTATTGGAAGGACCACAAATACGTGGATCATAATAAATTTTTCCACTTTGTGCTATCTTTTCCCCTTTTTGTGTGCTTTATTTTTCTGTACCATTTCTTTTTTTTTCTTTTCTTTCTCTCTCTCTATTGGAGAGAAAAAAAAATATAAAAATAAAAAATAAATAAATACAAGTGTTGCATTCTTATTGGAAGGACCACAAATATGGGGATCATAATAAATTTTTCCACATTGTGCTATCTTTTCCCCTTTTTGTGTGCTTTATTTTTTCTGTACGTATTCTTTTCTTTTCTTTCTCTCTATTGGAGAGAAAAAAAAAGAAAAAAAAAAAGAAAAAATAAATACAAATGTTGCATTCTTATTGGAAGGACCACAAATACGTGGATCATAATAAATTTTTCCACTTTGTGCTATCTTTTCCCCTTTTTGTGTGCTTTATTTTTTCTGTACCATTTCTTTTTTTTTCTTTTCTTTCTCTCTCTCTATTGGAGAGAGAGAAAAAATATAAAAATAAAAAATAAATAAATACAAGTGTTGCATTCTTATTGAAAGGACCACAAATACGGGGATCATAAGAAATTTTTACACTTTTTGCTATATTCCCCTTTTGGTGTGTTTTTATTTTTTCTGTACCATTTCTTTTCTTTTCTTTTCTTCTCTCTCTCTCTATTGGAGAGAGAAAAAAATATAAAAATAAAAAATAAATAAATACAAGTGTTGCATTCTTAATGGAAGGACCACAAATATGGGGATCATAATAAATTTTTCCACTTTGGGCTATCTTTTCCCCTTTTTGTGTGTTTTTATTTTCTCTGTACCGTTTCTTTTCTTTTCTTTTCTTTCCCTCTCTCTATTGGAGAGATAAAAAAAGAAAAAAATAAATAAATAAATAAATACAAGTGTTGCATTCTTATTGGAAGGACCACAAATACGGGGATCATAATATATTTTTCCACTTAGTGCTATATTTTTCCCTTTTTGTGTGTTTTTATTTTTTCTGTACCATTTCTTTTCTTTTCTTTGCTTTCTCTCTCTATTGGAAAGACCAAAAATACGGGGATCATAATAAATTTTTCCACTTTGTGCTATCTTTTCCCCTTTTTGTGTGCTTTATTTTTTCTGTACCGTTTCTTTTCTTTTCTTTTCTTTCTCTCTCTCTATTGGAGAGTGAAAAAAATAAAAAAATAAAAAATAAATAAATACAAGTGTTGCATTCTTATTGGAAGGACCACAAATACGGGTATCATAATAAATTTTTTCACTTTGTGCTATCTTGTCCCCTTTTTGTGTGCTTTATTTTTTCTGTACCATTTCTTTTTTTTTCTTTCTCTCTATTGGAGAAAGAAAAAAAGAAAAAAAGAAAAATACAAGTGTTACATTCTTATTGGAAGGACCACAAATACGGGGATCATAATAAATTTTTCCATTTTTTGCTATATTTTCCCTATTTTGTATGTTTTTATTTTTTCTGTACCATTTCTTTTCTTTTCTTTTTCTTTCTCTTTCTGTATTGGAGAGAGAAAAAAATTAAAAATTTAAAAAAAAATAAAAACAAGTGTTGCATTCTTATTGGAAGGACCACAAATACGGGGATCATAATAAATTTTTCCACTTTGTGCTATCTTTTTCCCTTTTTGTGTGCTTTATTTTTTCTGTACCATTTCTTTTTTTTTCTTTCTATCTCTATTGCAGAGAGAAAAAAAGAAAAAATAAAAGAAAAAATAAATACAAGACTTGCATTCTTATTGGAAGGACCACAAATACGGGGATCATAATAAATTTTTCCACTTTGTGCTATATTTTCCCCTGTTTGTGTGTTTTTTTTTCTGTACCATTTCATTTCTTTTCTTTACTTTCTCTCTCTCTATTGGAGAGAAAAAAAAAATCAAAAAAATAAAAAAAAATAAAAACAAGTGTTGCATTCTTATTGGAAGGACCACAAATACGGGGATCATAATAAATTTTTCCACTTTGTGCTATCTTTTTCCCTTTTTGTGTGCTTTATTTTTTCTGTACCATTTCTTTTTTTTTCTTTCTATCTCTATTGCAGAGAGAAAAAAAGAAAAAATAAAAGAAAAAATAAATACAAGACTTGCATTCTTATTGGAAGGACCACAAATACGGGGATCATAATAAATTTTTCCACTTTGTGCTATATTTTCCCCTGTTTGTGTGTTTTTTTTTTTGTACCATTTCTTTTTTTTTCTTTTCCTTCCCTCTCTCTATTGGAGAGAAAAAAAAAATACAAGTGTTGCATTCATATTGGAAGGACCACAAATACGGGGATCATAATAAATTTTTCCACTTTGTGCTATCTTTTCCCCTTTTGTGTGCTTTATTTTTTCTGTACCATTTTTTTTTCTTTCTCTCTCTATTGACAGAGAAAAAAAGAAAAGAAAAATACAAGTGTCCATTCTTATTGGAAGGACCACAAATACGGGGATCATAATAAATTTTTCCACTTTGTGCTATATTTTTCCCTTTTTGTGTGCTTTATTTTTTCTGTACCATTTCTTTTTTTTTTCTTTCTATCTCTATTGCAGAGAGAAAAAAAGAAAAAATAAAAGAAAAAATAAATACAAGAGTTGCATTCTTATTGGAAGGACCACAAATACGGGGATCATAATAAATTTTTCCACTTTGTGCTATATTTTCCACTTTTTGTGTGTTTTTTTTTTTCTGTACCATTTTTTTTTCTTTTCCTTCTCTCTCTCTATTGGAGAGAAAAAAAAATACAAGTGTTGCATTCATATTGGAAGGACCATAAATACGGGGATCATAATAAATTTTTCCACTTTGTGCTATCTTTTCCCCTTTTGTGTGCTTTATTTTTTCTGTACCATTTCTTTTTTTTCTTTCTCTTTCTCTCTCTATTGGAGAGAAAAAAAAACAAAAAATAAAAGAAAAAATAAATACACGGTGTGTATTTTTATTGGAAGGACCACAAATACGGGGATCATAATAAATTTTTCCTCTTTGTGCTATCTTTTTCCCTTTTTGTGTTTTTTTATTTTTTCTGTACCATTTCTTTTCTTTTCTTTATCTCTCTATTGGAGAGAGAAAAAAAGAAAAAAAAACATAAATACAAGTGTTGCATTCTTATTGGAAGGACCACAAATACGGGGATCATAATAAATTTTTCCACTTTGTGCTATCTTTTCCCCTTTTTGTGTGCTTTATTTTTTCTGTACCATTTCTTTTTTTTTCTTTTCTTTCTCTCTCTCTATTGGAGAGAGAGAAAAAATATAAAAATAAAAAATAAATAAATACAAGTGTTGCATTCTTATTGAAAGGACCACAAATACGGGGATCATAAGAAATTTTTACACTTTTTGCTATATTCCCCTTTTGGTGTGTTTTTATTTTTTCTGTACCATTTCTTTTCTTTTCTTTTCTTTCTCTCTCTCTATTGGAGAGAGAAAAAAATATAAAAATAAAAAATAAATAAATACAAGTGTTGCATTCTTAATGGAAGGACCACAAATATGGGGATCATAATAAATTTTTCCACTTTGGGCTATCTTTTCCCCTTTTTGTGTGTTTTTATTTTCTCTGTACCGTTTCTTTTCTTTTCTTTTTTTTCTATCTCTCTATTGGAGAGAAAAAAAAATAAATAAATAAATAAATACAAGTGTTGCATTCTTATTGGAAGGACCACAAATACGGGGATCATAATATATTTTTCCACTTAGTGCTATATTTTTCCCTTTTTGTGTGTTTTTATTTTTTCTGTACCATTTCTTTTCTTTTCTTTGCTTTCTCTCTCTATTGGAAAGACCAAAAATACGGGGATCATAATAAATTTTTCCACTTTGTGCTATCTTTTCCCCTTTTTGTGTGCTTTATTTTTTCTGTACCGTTTCTTTTCTTTTCTTTTCTTTCTCTCTCTCTATTGGAGAGTGAAAAAAATAAAAAAATAAAAAATAAATAAATACAAGTGTTGCATTCTTATTGGAAGGACCACAAATACGGGTATCATAATAAATTTTTTCACTTTGTGCTATCTTGTCCCCTTTTTGTGTGCTTTATTCTTTCTGTACCATTTCTTTTTTTTTTCTTTCTCTCTATTGGAGAAAGAAAAAAAGAAAAAAAGAAAAATACAAGTGTTACATTCTTATTGGAAGGACCACAAATACGGGGATCATAATAAATTTTTCCATTTTTTGCTATATTTTCCCTATTTTGTATGTTTTTATTTTTTCTGTACCATTTCTTTTCTTTTCTTTTTCTTTCTCTTTCTGTATTGGAGAGAGAAAAAAATTAAAAATTTAAAAAAAAATAAAAACAAGTGTTGCATTCTTATTGGAAGGACCACAAATACGGGGATCATAATAAATTTTTCCACTTTGTGCTATCTTTTTCCCTTTTTGTGTGCTTTATTTTTTCTGTACCATTTCTTTTTTTTCTTTCTCTCTCTATTGCAGAGAGAAAAAAAGAAAAAATAAAAGAAAAAATAAATACAAGACTTGCATTCTTATTGGAAGGACCACAAATACGGGGATCATAATAAATTTTTCCACTTTGTGCTATATTTTCCCCTGTTTGTGTGTTTTTTTTTTTGTACCATTTCTTTTTTTTTCTTTTCCTTCCCTCTCTCTATTGGAGAGAAAAAAAAATTAAAAATTTAAAAAAAAATAAAAACAAGTGTTGCATTCTTATTGGAAGGACCACAAATACGGGGATCATAATAAATTTTTCCACTTTGTGCTATCTTTTTCCCTTTTTGTGTGCTTTATTTTTTCTGTACCATTTCTTTTTTTTTCTTTCTATCTCTATTGCAGAGAGAAAAAAAGAAAAAATAAAAGAAAAAATAAATACAAGACTTGCATTCTTATTGGAAGGACCACAAATACGGGGATCATAATAAATTTTTCCACTTTGTGCTATATTTTCCCCTGTTTGTGTGTTTTTTTTTTGTACCATTTCTTTTTTTTTCTTTTCCTTCCCTCTCTCTATTGGAGAGAAAAAAATAGAAAAAAAAATAAATACAAGTGTTGCATTCATATTGGAAGGACCACAAATACGGGGATCATAATAAATTTTTCCACTTTGTGCTATCTTTTCCCCTTTTGTGTGCTTTATTTTTTCTGTACCATTTTTTTCTGTTTCTCTCTATTGGAGAGAGAAAAAAAAGAAAAGAAAAATACAAGTGTCCATTCTTATTGGAAGGACCACAAATACGGGGATCATAATAAATTTTTCCACTTTGTGCTATATTTTTCCCTTTTTGTGTGCTTTATTTTTTCTGTACCATTTCTTTTTTTTTTCTTTCTATCTCTATTGCAGAGAGAAAAAAAGAAAAAATAAAAGAAAAAATAAATACAAGAGTTGCATTCTTATTGGAAGGACCACAAATACGGGGATCATAATAAATTTTTCCACTTTGTGCTATATTTTCCACTTTTTGTGTGTTTTTTTTTTTCTGTACCATTTTTTTTTCTTTTCCTTCTCTCTCTCTATTGGAGAGAAAAAAAAATACAAGTGTTGCATTCATATTGGAAGGACCATAAATACGGGGATCATAATAAATTTTTCCACTTTGTGCTATCTTTTCCCCTTTTGTGTGCTTTATTTTTTCTGTACCATTTCTTTTTTTTCTTTTTCATTCTCTCTCTATTGGAGAGAAAAAAAAACAAAAAATAAAAGAAAAAATAAATACACGGTGTGTATTTTTATTGGAAGGACCACAAATACGGGGATCATAATAAATTTTTCCTCTTTGTGCTATCTTTTTCCCTTTTTGTGTTTTTTTATTTTTTCTGTACCATTTCTTTTCTTTTCTTTTCTTTCTCTCTGTATTGGAGAGAGAAAAAAAGAAAAAAAGAAAAGAAAAAATAAATAAAAGTGTTGTATTCTTATTGGAAGGACCACAAATACAGGGATCATAATAAATTTTTTCACTTTGTGCTTTCTTTTCCCCTTTTTGTGTGCTTTATTTTTCTTGTACCATTTCTTTTTTTTTCTTTCTCTCTCTATGGGACAGAGAAAAAAAGAAAAAAAAGAAAAAGAAAAAGTAAATACAAGTGTTGCATTCTTATTGGAAGGACCACAAATACGGGGATCATAATAAATTTTTCCACTTTGTGCTATATTTTCCCCTTTTTGTGTGCTTTATTTTTTCTGCACCATTTCTTTTCTTTTCTTTTCTTTCTCTCTATTGGAGAGAGAAAAAAATAAAAAAATAAAAAATAAATAAATACAAGTGTTGCATTCTTATTGAAAGTACCACAAATACGGGGGTCATAATAAATGTTTCCACTTTGTGCTAAGTTTTCCCCTTTTTGTGCGCTTTATTTTTACTGTACCATTTCTTTTTTTTCTTTTTCTTTCTCTCTCTATTGGAGAGGGGAAAAAACAAAAATAAAAGAAAAATAAATACAAGTGTTGTATTCTTACTGGAAGGACCACAAATACAGGGATACTTATTAATTTTTTCAATTTGTGCTTTCTTTTCCCATTTTTGTGTGCTTTATTTTTCCTGTACCGTTTTTTTTTCTTTCTCTCACTATTGGACAGAGAAAAAAAGAAAAAGAAAAAATAAATACAAGTGTTGCATTCTTATTGGAAGGACCACAAATACGGGGATCATAATAAATTTTTCCACTTTGTGCTATCTTTTCCCCTTTTTGTGTGCTTTATTTTTTCTGTACCATTTCTTTTTTTTTCTTTCTCTCTCTATTGGACAGAGAAAAAAAGAAAAAAAAATAAATACAAGTGTTGCATTCTTATTAGATGGACCACAAATACGGGGTTCATAATAAATTTTTCTACTTTGTGCTGTCTTTTCCCCTTTTGTGTGCTTTATTTTTTCTGTACTATTTTTTTTCTTTCTCTCTCTATTGGAGAGAGAAAAAACAAAAAAAAATAAATACAAGTGTTGCATTCTTATTGGAAGGACCACAAATACAGGGACTATAATAAATTTTTCCACTTTGTGCTATCTTTTCCCCTTTTTGTGTCCTTTAATTTTTCTGTACCATTTCTTTTTTTTCTTTCTCTCTCTATGGGAGCGAGAAAAAAAGAAAAAATAAATAAATACAAGTGTTGCATTATTATTGCAAGGACCACAAATACGTTGATCATAATAAATTTTTCCACTTTGTGCTACCTTTTCCCTTTTTTGTGTGCTTTATTTTTTCTGTACCATTTCTTTTTTTTTTCTTTCTCTCTCTATTGGAGAGAGAAAAAAAAATAAAAATAAATAAATACAAGTGTTGCATTCTTATTGGAAGGACCACAAATACGGGGATCATAAT
The DNA here is from genome assembly GCF_033153095.1 of Gastrolobium bilobum. Classification (NCBI taxonomy): domain Eukaryota; kingdom Viridiplantae; phylum Streptophyta; class Magnoliopsida; order Fabales; family Fabaceae; genus Gastrolobium; species Gastrolobium bilobum. The sequence goes on from NW_026895483.1 coordinate 9,745, forward strand.
AAATTTTTCCACTTTGTGCTATATTTTCCCCTTTTGTGTGTTTTTATTTTTTTGTACCATTTCTTTCTTTTTTTTCTTTGCTTTCTCTCCCTATATTGGAGAGAGTGAAAAAAATACATACAAGTGTTGCATTCTTATTGGAAGGACCACAAATACGGGGATCATAATAAATTTTTCCACTTTGTGCTGTCTTTTCCCCTTTTTGTGTGCTTTATTTTTTCTGTACTATTTCTTTTTTTTCTTTCTCTCTCTATTGGAGAGAAAAAAAACAAAAAAAAATAAATACAAGTGTTGCATTCTTATTGGAAGGACCACAAATACGGGGATCATAATAAATTTTTCCACTTTGTGCTACCTTTTCCCCTTTTTGTGTGCTTTATTTTTTCTGTACCATTTCTTTTTTTTCTTTCTCTCTCTATTGGAGAGAGAAAAAAAAATAAATAAATACAAGTGTTGCATTCTTATTGGAAGGACCACAAATACGGGGATCATAATAAATTTTTCCACTTTGTGCTATATTTTTCCCTTTTTGTGTGTTTTTATTGTTTCTGTACCATTTCTTTCTTTTTTTTCTTTGCTTTCTCTCCCTCTATTGGAGAGAGTGAAAAAAATACATACAAGTGTTGCATTCTTATTGGAAGGACCACAAATACGGGGATCATAATAAATTTTTCCACTTTGTGCTGTCTTTTCCCCTTTTTGTGTGTTTTTATTTTCTCTGTACCATTTCTTTCTTTTTTTTCTTTGCTTTCTCTCCCTCTATTGGAGAGAGTGAAAAAAATACATACAAGTGTTGCATTATTATTGGAAGGACCACAAATACGGGGATCATAATAAATTTTTCCACTTTGTGCTGTCATTTCCCCTTTTTGTGTGCTTTATTTTTTTTGTACTATTTCTTTTTTTTTCTTTCTCTCTCTATTGGAGAGAGAAAAAATGAAAAAAAATAAATACAAGTGTTGCATTCTTATTGGAAGGACCATAAATACGGGGATCATAATAAATTTTTCCACTTTGTGCTATCTTTTCCCCTTTTTGTGTGCTTTATTTTTTCTGTACCATTTCTTTTTTTTTTCTTTCTCTCTATTAGAGAGAGAAAAAAGGAAAATAAATAAATACAAGTGTTGCATTCTTATTGGAAGGACCACAAATACGGGGGTCATAATAAATTTTTCCACTTTGTGCTAAGTTTTCCCTTTTTGTGCGCTTTATTTTTTCTGTACCATTTCTTTTTTTTCTTTTTCTTTCTCTATCTATTGGAGAGAAAAAAAAAAAAAGAAAAAATAAATACACGGTGTGTATTTTTATTGGAAGGACCACAAATACGGGGATCATAATAAATTTTTCCTCTTTGTGCTATCTTTTTCCCTTTTTGTGTTTTTTTATTTTTTCTGTACCATTTCTTTTCTTTTCTTTTCTTTCTCTCTGTATTGGAGAGAGAAAAAAAGAAAAAAAAGAAAAAGAAAAAATAAATACAAGTGTTGCATTCTTATTGGTAGGACCACAAATACGGGGATCATAATAAATTTTTCCACTTCGTGCTGTCATTTCCCCTTTTTGTGTGCTTTATTTTTTTTGTACTATTTCTTTTTTTTTCTTTCTCTCTCTATTGGAGAGAGAAAAAATGAAAAAAAATAAATACAAGTGTTGCATTCTTATTGGAAGGACCATAAATACGGGGATCATAATAAATTTTTCCACTTTGTGCTATCTTTTCCCCTTTTTGTGTGCTTTATTTTTTCTGTACCATTTCTTTTTTTTTTTCTTTCTCTCTAGTAGAGAGAGAAAAAAGGAAAATAAATAAATACAAGTGTTGCATTCTTATTGGAAGGACCACAAATACGGGGGTCATAATAAATTTTTCCACTTTGTGCTAAGTTTTCCCTTTTTGTGCGCTTTATTTTTTCTGTACCATTTCTTTTTTTTCTTTTTTTTCTCTATCTATTGGAGAGAAAAAAAAAAGAAAAAATAAATACACGGTGTGTATTTTTATTGGAAGGACCACAAATACGGGGATCATAATAAATTTTTCCTCTTTGTGCTATCTTTTTCCCTTTTTGTGTTTTTTTATTTTTTCTGTACCATTTCTTTTCTTTTCTTTTCTTTCTCTCTGTATTGGAGAGAGAAAAAAAGAAAAAAAATAAAAGAAAAAATAAATACAAGTGTTGTATTCTTATTGGAAGGACCACAAATACATGGATCATAATAAATTTTTTCACTTTGTGCTTTCTTTTCCCCTTTTTGTGTGCTTTATTTTTCCTGTACCATTTCTTTTTTTTTCTTTCCCTCTCTATTGGACAGAGAAAAAAAGAAAAAAAAGAAAAAATAAAATAAATACAAGTGTTGCATTCTTATTGGAAGGACCACAAATACGGGGATCATAATAAATTTTTCCACTTTGTGCTATCTTTTCCATTTTTTGTGGCTTTATTTTTCTGTACCATTTTTTTTCTTTCTCTCTGTATTGAGAGAGAAAAAAAGAAAAAAAAGAAAAAGAAAAATAAATACAAGTGTTGCATTCTTATTGGAAGGACCACAAATACGGGGATCATAATAAATTTTTCCACTTTGTGCTATATTTTTCCCTTTTTGTGTGCTTTATTTTTTCTGCACCATTTCTTTTCTTTTCTTTTCTTTCTCTCTATTGGAGAGAGAAAAAATAAAAAAATAAAAAATAAATAAATACAAATGTTGCATTCTTATTGAAAGTACCACAAATACGGGGGTCATAATAAATGTTTCCACTTTGTGCTAAGTTTTCCCCTTTTAGTGCGCTTTATTTTTTCTGTACCATTTCTTTTTTTTTCTTTTTCTTTCTCTCTCTATTGGAGAGGGGAAAAAACAAAAAATAAAAGAAAAATAAATACAAGTGTTGTATTCTTATTGGAAGGACCACAAATACAGGGATCATAATAAATTTTTTCAATTTGTGCTTTCTTTTCCCATTTTTGTGTGCTTTATTTTTCCTGTACCATTTTTTTTTCTTTATCTCTCTATTGGACAGAGAAAAAAAGCAAAAAAGAAAAAGAAAAAATAAATACAAGTGTTGCATTCTTATTGGAAGGACCACAAATACGGGGATCATAATAAATTTTTTCAGTTTGTGCTATCTTTTCCCCGTTTTGTGTGCTTTATTTTTTCTGTACCATTTCTTTTTTTTTCTTTCTCTCTCTATTGGACAGAGAAAAAAAGAAAAAAAAATAAATACAAGTGTTGCATTCGTATTAGATGGACCACAAATACAGGGATCATAATAAATTTTTCTACTTTGTGCTATCTTTTCCCCTTTTTGTGTGCTTTATTTTTTCTGTACCATTTCTTTTTTTTTTCTCTCTCCGTATTGGAGAGAGAAAAAAAGAAAAAAAAAGAAAAAGAAAAAATAAATACAAGTGTTGCATTCTTATTGGAAGGACCACAAATACAGGGATTATAATAAATTTTTCCACTTTGTGCTATCTTTTCCCCTTTTTGTGTCCTTTAATTTTTCTGTACCATTTCTTTTTTTTCTTTCTCTCTCTATGGGAGTGAGAAAAAAAGAAAAAATAAATAAATACAAGTGTTGCGTTATTATTGCAAGGACCACAAATACGTTGATCATAATAAATTTTTCCACTATGTGCTACTTTTTCCCCTTTTTGTGTGCTTTATTTTTTCTGTACCATTTCTTTTTTTTTCTTTCTCTCTCTATTGGAGAGAGAAAATAAATAAAAATAAATAAATACAAGTGTTGCATTCTTATTGGAAGGACCACAAATACGGGGATCATAATAAATTTTTCCACTTTGTGCTATATTTTCCCCTTTTTGTGTGTTTTTATTTTTTCTGTACCATTTCTTTCTTTTTTTTCTTTGCTTTCTCTCCCTCTATTGGAGAGAGTGAAAAACATACATACAAGTGTTGCATTCTTATTGGAAGGACCACAAATACGGGGATCATAATAAATTTTTCCACTTTGTGCTACCTTTTCCCCTTTTGTGTGCTTTATTTTTTCTGTACCATTTCTTTTTTTCTTTCTCTCTCTATTGGAGAGAGAAAAAAAAAAAAATACAAGTGTTGCATTCTTATTGGAAGGACCACAAATACGGGGATCATAATAAATTTTTCCACTTTGTGCTGTCTTTTCCCCTTTTTGTGTGATTTATTTTTTTTGTACTATTTCTTTTTTTTTCTTTCTCTCTCTATTGGAGAGAGAAAAAACGAAAAAAAATAAATACAAGTGTTTCATTCTTATTGGAAGGACCATAAATACGGGGATCATAATAAATTTTTCCACTTTGTGCTATCTTTTCCCCTTTTTGTGTGCTTTATTTTTTCTGTACCATTTCTTTTTTTTTTCTTTTCTTTCTCTCTCTCTATTGGAGAGAAAAAAAAATACAAGTGTTGCATTCTTATTGGAAGGACCACAAATATAGGTATCATAATAAATTTTTCCACTTTGTGCTATCTTTTCCCCTTTTGTGTGCTTTATTTTTTCTGTACCATTTTTTTTTTCTGTTTCTCTCTATTGGAGAGAGAAAAAAAAAGAAAAAAAAACACAAGTGTCCATTCTTATTGGAAGGACCACAAATACGGGGATCATAATAAATTTTTCCACTTTGTGCTATATTTTCCCCTTTTTGTGTGTTTTTATTTTTTCTGTACCATTTCTTTCTTTTTTTTCTTTGCTTTCTCTCCCTCTATTGGAGAGAGTGAAAAAAATACATACAAGTGTTGCATTCTTATTGGAAGGACCACAAATACGGGGATCATAATAAATTTTTCCACTTTGTGCTGTCATTTCCCCTTTTTGTGTGCTTTATTTTTTTTGTACTATTTTTTTTTCTTTCTCTCTCTATTGGAGAGAGAAAAAACGAAAAAAAATAAATACAAGTGTTGCATTCTTATTGGAAGGACCATAAATACGGGGATCATAATAAATTTTTCCACTTTGTGCTATCTTTTCCCCTTTTTGTGTGCTTTTTTTTTCTGTACCATTTATTTTTTTTTCTTTGTCTCTATTAGAGAGAGAAAAAAGGAAAATAAATAAATACAAGTGTTGCATTCTTATTGGAAGGACCACAAATACAGGAATCATAACAAATTTTTCCACTTTGTGCTATCTTTTCCCCTTTTTGTGTCCTTTAATTTTTCTGTACCATTTCTTTTTTTTCTTTCTCTCTCTATGGGAGTGAGAAAAAAAGAAAAAATAAATAAATACAAGTGTTGCGTTATTATTGCAAGGACCACAAATACGTTGATCATAATAAATTTTTCCACTATGTGCTACTTTTTCCCCTTTTTGTGTGCTTTATTTTTTCTGTACCATTTCTTTTTTTTCTTTCTCTCTCTATGGGAGTGAGAAAAAAAGAAAAAATAAATAAATACAAGTGTTGCGTTATTATTGCAAGGACCACAAATACGTTGATCATAATAAATTTTTCCACTATGTGCTACTTTTTCCCCTTTTTGTGTGCTTTATTTTTTCTGTACCATTTCTTTTTTTTTCTTTCTCTCTCTATTGGAGAGAGAAAAAAAATAAAAATAAATAAATACAAGTGTTGCATTCTTATTGGAAGGACCACAAATACGGGGATCATAATAAATTTTTCCACTTTGTGCTATATTTTCCCCTTTTTGTGTGTTTTTATTTTTTCTGTACCATTTCTTTCTTTTTTTTTCTTTGCTTTCTCTCCCTCTATTGGAGAGAGTGAAAAACATACATACAAGTGTTGCATTCTTATTGGAAGGACCACAAATACGGGGATCATAATAAATTTTTCCACTTTGTGCTACCTTTTCCCCTTTTGTGTGCTTTATTTTTCTGTACCATTTCTTTTTTTTCTTTCTCTCTCTATTGGAGAGAGAAAAATAAATAAATAAATACAAGTGTTGCATTCTTATTGGATGGACCACAAATACAGGGATCATAATAAATTTTTCCACTTTGTGCTATATTTTCCTCTTTTTGTGTGTTTTTATTTTTTCTGTACCATTTCTTTCTTTTTTTTCTTTGCTTTCTCTCCCTCTATTGGAGAGAGTGAAAAAAATACATACAAGTGTTGCATTCTTATTGGAAGGACCACAAATACGGGGATCATAATAAATTTTTCCACTTTGTGCTGTCATTTCCCCTTTCTGTGTGCTTTATTTTTTTTGTACTATTTTTTTTTCTTTCTCTCTCTATTGGAGAGAGAAAAAACGAAAAAAATAAATACAAGTGTTGCATTCTTATTGGAAGGACCACAAATACGGGGATCAGAATAAATTTTTCCACTTTGTGCTATCTTTTCCCCTTTTTGTGTGCTTTATTTTTTCTGTACCATTTCTTTTTATTTTTTTCTTTCTCTCTGTATTGGAGAGAGAAAAAAAGAAAAAAAAGTAAATGAAAAAATAAATACCAGTGTTGCATTCTTATTGGAAGGACCACAAATACGGGGGTCATAATGAATTTTTCCACTTTGTGCTAAGTTTTCCCTTTTTGTGCGCTTTATTTTTTCTGTACCATTTCTTTTTTTTCTTTTTCTTTCTCTCTCTATTGGAGAGAGAAAAATAAAAGAAAAAATAAATACACGGTGTGTATTTTTATTGGAAGGACCACAAATACGGGGATCATAATTAATTTTTCCTCTTTGTGCTATCTTTTTCCCTTTTTGTGTTTTTTTAGAGAGAGAAAAAAGAAAAAAA
>NW_026895484.1:0-16501 GCF_033153095.1 Gastrolobium bilobum
TTAAAACGAAAAGAATCCTTTAGTGTGAACAGAAATTCAAACATACATATTTTGTTCACTACATCGAAAATAAGTAAGTTTTCAAGACATCCACTAGTGTGAACAGAAAGCTGAGATTCAAGGAGAATGCGACACCTCAGCTAATTTTCAAAAGTTTTTTTTACATTAAAACGGAAAGAATCCTCTTGGGTGAGCAGAAATTCAAACATACATATTTTGTTCACTACATCGAAAATAAGTAAGTTTTCAAGACATCCACTAGTGTGAACAGAAAGCTGAGATTCAAAAGAATCCTTTTGGGTGAACAGAAATTCAAACATACATATTGTGTTCACTACATCGAAAATAAGTAAGTTTTCATGACATCCACTAGTGTGAACAGAAAGCTGAGATTCAAGGAGAATGCGACACCTCAGCTAATTTTCAAAAGTTTTTTTTACATTAAAACGGAAAGAATCCTCTAAGGTGAACAGAAATTCAAACATACATATTTTGTTCGCTGTATCGAAAATAAGTTTTCAAGACATCCTCTAGTGTGAACAGAAAGATGAGATTTAAGGAGAAAGCGACACCTCAGCTAATTTTCAAAAGTTTTTTTTACATTAAAACAGAAAGAATCCTCTAGTGTGAACAGAAATTCAAACATACATATTTTGTTCACTATATCGAAAAGAAGTAAGTTTTCAAGACATCCTCTAGCGTGAACAGAAAGCTGAGATTTAAGGAGAATGCGACACCTCAGCTAATTTTCAAAAGTTTTTTTTTACATTAAAACGGAAAGAATCCTCTTGGGTGAACAGAAATTCAAACATACATATTTTGTTCACTACATCGAAAATAAGTAAGTTTTCAAGACATCCACTAGTGTGAACAGAAAGCTGAGATTCAAGGAGAATGCGACACCTCAGCTAATTTTCAAAAGTTTTTTTGACATTAAAACGGAAAGAATCCTCTAAGGTTAACAGAAATTCAAACATACATATTTTGTTCGCTGTATCGAAAAAATAAGTTTTCAAGACATCCTCTAGTGTGAACAGAAAGATGAGATTTAAGGAGAAAGCGACACCTCAGCTAATTTTCAAAAGTTTTTTTTACATTAAAACGGAAAGAATCCTCTAGTGTGAACAGAAATTCAAACATACATATTTTGTTCACTATATCGAAAAGAAGTAAGTTTTCAAGACATCCTCTAGCGTGAACAGAAAGCTGAGATTTAAGGAGAATGCGACACCTCAGCTAATTTTCAAAAGTTTTTTTTTACATTAAAACGGAAAGAATCCTCTTGGGTGAACAGAAATTCAAACATACATATTTTGTTCACTACATCGAAAATAAGTAAGTTTTCAAGACATCCACTAGTGTGAACAGAAAGCTGAGATTCAAGGAGAATGCGACACCTCAGCTAATTTTCAAAAGTTTTTTTGACATTAAAACGGAAAGAATCCTCTAAGGTTAACAGAAATTCAAACATACATATTTTGTTCGCTGTATCGAAAATAAGTAAGTTTTCAAGACATCCTCTAGTGTGAACAGAAAGCTGAGATTTAAGGAGAAAGCGACACCTCAGCTAATTTTCAAAAGTTTTTTTTACATTAAAACGGAAAGAATCCTCTAGTGTGAACAGAAATTCAAACATAAATATTTTGTTCACTATATCGAAAAGAAGTAAGTTTTCAAGACATCCTCTAGCGTGAACAGAAAGCTGAGATTTAAGGAGAATGCGACACCTCAGCTAATTTTCAAAAGTTTATTTTACATTAAAACGAAAAGAATCCTTTAGTGTGAACAGAAATTCAAACATACATATTTTGTTCACTACATCGAAAATAAGTAAGTTTTCAAGACATCCACTAGTGTGAACAGAAAGCTGAGATTCAAGGAGAATGCGACACCTCAGCTAATTTTCAAAAGTTTTTTTTACATTAAAACGGAAAGAATCCTCTTGGGTGAACAGAAATTCAAACATACATATTTTGTTCACTACATCGAAAATAAGTAAGTTTTCAAGACATCCACTAGTGTGAACAGAAAGCTGAGATTCAAGGAGAATGCGACACCTCAGCTAATTTTCAAAAGTTTTTTTTACATTAAAACGGAAAGAATCCTTTTGGGTGAACAGAAATTCAAACATACATATTGTGTTCACTACATCGAAAATAAGTAAGTTTTCATGACATCCACTAGTGTGAACAGAAAGCTGAGATTCAAGGAGAATGCGACACCTCAGCTAATTTTCAAAAGTTTTTTTTACATTAAAACGGAAAGAATCCTCTTGGGTGAACAGAAATTCAAACATACATATTTTGTTCACTACATCGAAAATAAGTAAGTTTTCAAGACATCCACTAGTGTGAACAGAAAGCTGAGATTCAAGGAGAATGCGACACCTCAGCTAATTTTCAAAAGTTTTTTTTACATTAAAACGGAAAGAATCCTCTAGTGTGAACAGAAATCAAACATACATATTTTGTTCACTATATCGAAAATAAGTAAATTTTCAAGACATCCTCTAGTGTGAACAGAAAGCTGAGATTTAAGGAGAAAGCGACACCTCAGCTAATTTTCAAAATTTTTTTTACATTAAAATGGAAAGAATCCTCTTGGGTGAACAGAAATTCAAACATACATATTTTGTTCACTACATCGAAAATAAGTAAGTTTTCAAGACATCCACTAGTGTGAACAGAAAGCTGAGATTCAAGGAGAATGCGGCACCTCAGCTAATTTTCAAAAGTTTTTTTACATTAGAACGGAAAGAATCCTCGAGTGTGAACAGAAAATCAAACATACATATTTTGTTCACTATATCGAAAATAAGTAAGTTTTCAAGACATCCTCTAGTGTGAACAGAAAGCTGAGATTTAAGGAGAATGCGACACCTCAGCTAATTTTCAAAAGTTTTTTTTTACATTAAAACGGAAAGAATCCTCTTGGGTGAACAGAAATTCAAACATACATATTTTGTTCACTACATCGAAAATAAGTAAGTTTTCAAGACATCCACTAGTGTGAACAGAAAGCTGAGATTCAAGGAGAATGCGGCACCTCAGCTAATTTTCAAAAGTTTTTTTACATTAGAACGGAAAGAATCCTCGAGTGTGAAAAGAAAATCAAACATACATATTTTGTTCACTATATCGAAAATAAGTAAGTTTTCAAGACATCCTCTAGTGTGAACAGAAAGCTGAGATTTAAGGAGAATGCGACACTTCAGCTAATTTTCAAAAGTTTTTTTTACATTAAAACGGAAAGAATCCTCTAGTGTGAAAAGAAATTCAAACATACATATTTTGTTCGCTGTATCGAAAATAAGTAAGTTTTCAAGACATCCTCTAGTGTGAACAGAAAGCTGAGATTTAAGGAGAATGCGACACCTCAGCTAATTTTCAAAAGTTTTTTTTTACATTAAAACGGAAAGAATCCTCTAGTGTGAACAGAAATTCAAACATACATATTTTGTTCACTATATCGAAAAGAAGTAAGTTTTCAAGACATCCTCTAGCGTGAACAGAAAGCTGAGATTTAAGGAGAATGCGACACCTCAGCTAATTTTCAAAAGTTTTTTTTTACATTAAAACGGAAAGAATCCTCTTGGGTGAACAGAAATTCAAACATACATATTTTGTTCACTACATCGAAAATAAGTAAGTTTTCAAAACATCCACTAGTGTGAACAGAAAGCTGAGATTCAAGGAGAATGCGACACCTCAGCTAATTTTCAAAAGTTTTTTTTACATTAAAACGGAAAGAATCCTCTAGTGTGAACAGAAAATCAAACATACATATTTTGTTCACTATATCGAAAATAAGTAAATTTTCAAGACATCCTCTAGTGTGAACAGAAAGCTGAGATTTAAGGAGAAAGCGACACCTCAGCTAATTTTCAAAATTTTTTTTACATTAAAATGGAAAGAATCCTCTTGGGTGAACAGAAATTCAAACATACATATTTTGTTCACTACATCGAAAATAAGTAAGTTTTCAAGACATCCACTAGTGTGAACAGAAAGCTGAGATTCAAGGAGAATGCGGCACCTCAGCTAATTTTCAAAAGTTTTTTTACATTAGAACGGAAAGAATCCTCGAGTGTGAACAGAAAATCAAACATACATATTTTGTTCACTATATCGAAAATAAGTAAGTTTTCAAGACATCCTCTAGTGTGAACAGAAAGCTGAGATTTAAGGAGAATGCGACACCTCAGCTAATTTTCAAAAGTTTTTTTTTACATTAAAACGGAAAGAATCCTCTAGTGTGAACAGAAATTCAAACATACATATTTTGTTCACTATATCGAAAAGAAGTAAGTTTTCAAGACATCCTCTAGCGTGAACAGAAAGCTGAGATTCAAGGAGAATGCGACACCTCAGCTAATTTTCAAAAGTTTTTTTTACATTAGAACGGAAAGAATCCTCTAGTGTGAACAGAAAATCAAACATACATATTTTGTTCACTATATCGAAAATAAGTAAGTTTTCAAGACATCCTCTAGTGTGAACAGAAAGCTGAGATTTAAGGAGAATGCGACACCTCAGCTAATTTTCAAAAGTTTTTTTTTACATTAAAACGGAAAGAATCCTCTAGTGTGAACAGAAATTCAAACATACATATTTTGTTCACTATATCGAAAAGAAGTAAGTTTTCAAGACATCCTCTAGCGTGAACAGAAAGCTGAGATTTAAGGAGAATGCGACACCTCAGCTAATTTTCAAAAGTTTTTTTTTACATTAAAACGGAAAGAATCCTCTTGGGTGAACAGAAATTCAAACATACATATTTTGTTCACTACATCGAAAATAAGTAAGTTTTCAAGACATCCACTAGTGTGAACAGAAAGCTGAGATTCAAGGAGAATGCGACACCTCAGCTAATTTTCAAAAGTTTTTTTTACATTAAAACGGAAAGAATCCTCTAGGGTTAGCAGAAATTCAAACATACATATTTTATTCACTATATCGAAAATAAGTAAGTTTTCAAGACATCCTCTAGTGTGAACAGAAAGCTGAGATTTAAGGAGAATGCGACACTTCAGCTAATTTTCAAAAGTTTTTTTTACATTAAAACGGAAAGAATCCTCTAGTGTGAACAGAAATTCAAACATACATATTTTGTTCACTATATCGAAAAGAAGTAAGTTTTCAAGACATCCTCTAGCGTGAACAGAAAGCTGAGATTTAAGGAGAATGCGACACCTCAGCTAATTTTCAAAAGTTTTTTTTACATTAAAACGGAAAGAATCCTCTTGGGTGAACAGAAATTCAAACATACATATTTTGTTCACTACATCGAAAATAAGTAAGTTTTCAAGACATCCACTAGTGTGAACAGAAAGCTGAGATTCAATGAGAATGCGACACCTCAGCTAGTTTTAAAAAAAAAATTACATTAAAACGGAAAGAATCCTCTTGGGTGAACAGAAATTCAAACATACATATTTTGTTCACTACATCGAAAATAAGTAAGTTTTCAAGACATCCACTAGTGTGAACAGAAAGCTGAGATTCAAGGAGAATGCGGCACCTCAGCTAATTTTCAAAAGTTTTTTTACATTAGAACGGAAAGAATCCTCGAGTGTGAACAGAAAATCAAACATACATATTTTGTTCACTATATCAAAAATAAGTAAGTTTTCAAGACATCCTCTAGTGTGAACAGAAAGCTGAGATTTAAGGAGAATGCGACACTTCAGCTAATTTTCAAAAGTTTTTTTTACATTAAAACGGAAAGAATCCTCTAGTGTGAAAAGAAATTCAAACATACATATTTTGTTCGCTGTATCGAAAATAAGTAAGTTTTCAAGACATCCTCTAGTGTGAACAGAAACCTGAGATTTAAGGAGAATGCGACACCTCAGCTAATTTTCAAAAGTTTTTTTTACATTAAAACGGAAAGAATCCTCTAGTGTGAACAGAAATTCAAACATACATATTTTGTTCACTATATCGAAAAGAAGTAAGTTTTCAAGACATCCTCTATCGTGAACAGAAAGCTGAGATTTAAGGAGAATGCGACACCTCAGCTAATTTTCAAAAGTTTTTTTTTACATTAAAACGGAAAGAATCATCTTGGGTGAACAGAAATTCAAACATACATATTTTGTTCACTACATCGAAAATAAGTAAGTTTTCAAGACATCCACTAGTGTGAACAGAAAGCTGAGATTCAAGGAGAATGCGACACCTCAGCTAATTTTCAAAAGTTTTTTTTACATTAAAACAGAAAGAATCCTCTAGTGTGAACAGAAAATCAAACATACATATTTTGTTCACTATATCGAAAATAAGTAAGTTTTCAAGACATCCTCTAGTGTGAACAGAAAGCTGAGATTTAAGGAGAAAGCGACCCCTCAGCTAATTTTCAAAAGTTTTTTTTACATTAAAACGGAAAGAATCCTTTTGGGTTAACAAAAATTCAAACATACATATTGTGTTCACTACATCGAAAATAAGTAAGTTTTCATGACATCCACTAGTGTGAACAGAAAGCTGAGATTCAAGGAGAATGCGACACCTCAGCTAATTTTCAAAAGTTTTTTTTACATTAAAACGGAAAGAATCCTTTTGGGTTATCGAAAATAAGTAAGTTTTCATGACATCCACTAGTGTGAACAGAAAGCTGAGATTCAAGGAGAATGCGACACCTCAGCTAATTTTCAAAAGTTTTTTTTACATTAAAACGGAAAGAATCCTCTAGTGTGAACAGAAATTCAAACATACATATTTTGTTCACTATATCGAAAATAAGTAAGTTTTCAAGACATCCTCTATGTGAACAGAAAGCTGAGATTCAAGGAGAATGCGACACCTCAGCTAATTTTCAAAAGTTTTTTTTACATTAAAACGGAAAGAATCCTCTTGGGTGTACAGAAATTCAAACATACATATTTTGTTCACTACATAGAAAATAAGTAAGTTTTCAAGACATCCACTAGTGTGAACAGAAAGCTGAGATTCAAGGAGAATGCGACACCTCAGCTAATTTTCAAAAGTTTTTTTTACATTAAAACGGAAAGAATCCTCTTGGGTGAACAGAAATTCAAACATACATATTTTGTTCACTACATCGAAAATAAGTAAGTTTTCAAGACATCCTCTAGTGTGAACAGAAAGCTGAGATTTAAGGAGAATGCGACACCTCAGCTAATTTTCAAAAAAAAATTTTACATTAAAATGGAAAGAATCCTTTAGGGTTAACAAAAATTCAAACATACATATTTTGTTCACTACATCGAAAATAAGTAAGTTTTCAAGACATCCACTAGTGTGAACAGAAAGCTGAGATTCAAGGAGAATGCGACACCTCAGCTAATTTTCAAAAGTTTTTTTTACATTAAAACGGAAAGAATCCTTTTGGGTTAACAAAAATTCAAACATACATATTGTGTTCACTACATCGAAAATAAGTAAGTTTTCATGACATCCACTAGTGTGTAAGTTTTCAAGACATCCACTAGTGTGAACAGAAAGCTGAGATTCAAGGAGAATGCGACACCTCAGCTAATTTTCAAAAGTTTTTTTTACATTAAAACGGAAAGAATCCTCTTGGGTGAACAGAAATTCAAACATACATATTTTGTTCACTACATCAAAAATAAGTAAGTTTTCAAGACATCCACTAGTGTGAACAGAAAGCTGAGATTCAAGGAGAATGCGACACCTCAGCTAATTTTCAAAAGTTTTTTTTACATTAAAACAGAAAGAATCCTCTTGGGTGAACATAAATTCAAACATACATATTTTGTTCACTACATCGAAAATAAGTAAGTTTTCAAGACATCCACTAGTGTGAACAGAAAGCTGAGATTCAAGGAGAATGCGACACCTCAGCTAATTTTCAAAAGTTTTTTTACATTAGAACGGAAAGAATCCTCTAGTGTGAACAGAAAATCAAACATACATATTTTGTTCACTATATCGAAAATAAGGAAGTTTTCAAGACATCCTCTAGTGTGAACAGAAAGCTGAGATTTAAGGAGAATGCGTCACTTCAGCTAATTTTCAAAAGTTTTTTTTACATTAAAACGGAAAGAATCCTCTAGTGTGAAAAGAAATTCAAACATACATATTTTGTTCGCTGTATCGAAAATAAGTAAGTTTTCAAGACATCCTCTAGTGTGAACAGAAAGCTGAGATTTAAGGAGAATGCGACACCTCAGCTAATTTTCAAAAGTTTTTTTTTACATTAAGACGGAAACAATCCTCTAGTGTGAACAGAAATTCAAACATACATATTTTGTTCACTATATCGAAAAGAAGTAAGTTTTCAAGACATCCTCTAGCGTGAACAGAAAGCTGAGATTCAAGGAGAATGCGACACCTCAGCTAATTTTCAAAAGTTTTTTTTACATTAAAACGGAAAGAATCCTCTTGGGTGAACAGAAATTCAAACATACATATTTTATTTCACTACATCGAAAATAAGTAAGTTTTCAAGACATCCACTAGTGTGAACAGAAAGCTGAGATTCAAGGAGAATGCGACACCTCAGCTAATTTTCAAAAGTTTTTTTTACATTAAAACGGAAAGAATCCTTTTGGGTGAACAGAAATTCAAACATACATATTGTGTTCACTACATCGAAAATAAGTAAGTTTTGATGACATCCACTAGTGTGAATAGAAAGCTGAGATTCAAGGAGAATGCGACACCTCAGCTAATTTTCAAAAGTTTTTTTTACATTAAAACGGAAAGAATCCTCTTGGGTGAACAGAAATTCAAACATACATATTTTGTTCACTACATCGAAAATAAGTAAGTTTTCAAGACATCCACTAGTGTGAACAGAAAGCTGAGATTCAAGGAGAATGCGACACCTCAGCTAATTTTCAAAAGTTTTTTTTTACATTAAAATGGAAAGAATCCTCTTGGGTGAACAGAAATTCAAACATACATATTTTGCTCACTACATCAAAAATAAGTAAGTTTTCAAGACATCCACTAGTGTGAACAGAAAGCTGAGATTCAAGGAGAATGCGACACCTCAGCTAATTTTCAAAAGTTTTTTTTACATTAAAACCGAAAGAATCCTCTTGGGTGAACATAAATTCAAACATACATATTTTGTTCACTACATCGAAAATAAGTAAGTTTTCAAGACATCCACTAGTGTGAACAGAAAGCTGAGATTCAAGGAGAATGCGACACCTCAGCTAATTTTCAAAAGTTTTTTTACATTAGAACGGAAAGAATCCTCTAGTGTGAACAGAAAATCAAACATACATATTTTGTTCACTATATCGAAAATAAGGAAGTTTTCAAGACATCCTCTAGTGTGAACAGAAAGCTGAGATTTAAGGAGAATGCGTCACTTCAGCTAATTTTCAAAAGTTTTTTTTACATTAAAACGGAAAGAATCCTCTAGTGTGAACAGAAAATCAAACATACATATTTTGTTCACTATATCGAAAATAAGTAAATTTTCAAGACATCCTCTAGTGTGAACAGAAAGCTGAGATTTAAGGAGAAAGCGACACCTAAGCTAATTTTCAAAAGTTTTTTTTACATTAAAACGGAAAGAATCCTCTTGGGTGAACAGAAATTCAAACATACATATTTTGTTCACTACATCGAAAATAAGTAAGTTTTCAAGACATCCACTAGTGTGAACAGAAAGCTGAGATTCAAGGAGAATGCGACACCTCAGCTAATTTTCAAAAGTTTTTTTTACATTAAAACGGAAAGAATCCTCTAGGGTTAGCAGAAATTCAAACATACATATTTTTTTCACTATATCGAAAATAAGTAAGTTTTCAAGACATCCTCTAGTGTGAACAGAAAGCTGAGATTTAAGGAGAATGCGATACTTCAGCTAATTTTCAAAAGTTTTTTTTACATTAAAACGGAAAGAATCCTCTAGTGTGAAAAGAAATTCAAACATACATATTTTGTTCGCTGTATCGAAAATAAGTAAGTTTTCAAGACATCCTCTAGTGTGAACAGAAAGCTGAGATTTAAGGAGAATGCGACACCTCAGCTAATTTTCAAAAGTTTTTTTTTACATTAAAACGGAAAGAATCCTCTAGTGTGAACAGAAATTCAAACATACATATTTTGTTCACTATATCGAAAAGAAGTAAGTTTTCAAGACATCCTATAGAGTGAACAGAAAGCTGAGATTTAAGGAGAATGCGACACCTCAGCTAATTTTCAAAAGTTTTTTTTACATTAAAACTGAAAGAATCCTCTTGGGTGAACAGAAATTCAAACATACATATTTTGTTCACTAGATCAAAAATAAGTAAGTTTTCAAGACATCCTCTAGTGTGAACAGAAAGCTGAGATTCAAGGAGAATGCGACACCTCAGCTAATTTTCAAAAGTTTTTTTTACATTAAAACGGAAAGAATCCTCTAGGGTACTACATCGAAAATAAGTAAGTTTTCAAGACATCCACTAGTGTGAACAGAAAGCTGAGATTCAAGGAGAATGCGACACCTCAGCTAATTTTCAAAAGTTTTTTTTACATTAAAACGGAAAGAATCCTCTTGGGTGAACAGAAATTCAAACATACATATTTTGTTCACTACATCGAAAATAAGTAAGTTTTCAAGACATCCACTAGTGTGAACAGAAAGCTGAGATTCAAGGAGAATGCGACACCTCAGCTAATTTTCAAAAGTTTTTTTTACATTAAAACGGAAAGAATCCTCTTGGGTGAACAGAAATTCAAACATACATATTTTGTTCACTACATCGAAAATAAGTAAGTTTTCAAGACATCCACTAGTGTGAACAGAAAGCTGAGATTCAAGGAGAATGCGACACCTCAGCTAATTTTCAAAAGTTTTTTTTACATTAAAACGGAAAGAATCCTCTTGGGTGAACAGAAATTCAAACATACATATTTTGTTCACTACATCGAAAATAAGTAAGTTTTCAAGACATCCACTAGTGTGAACAGAAAGCTGAGATTCAAGGAGAATGCGACACCTCAGCTAATTTTCAAAAGTTTTTTTTACATTAAAACGGAAAGAATCCTCTTGGGTGAACAGAAATTCAAACATACATATTTTGTTCACTACATCGAAAATAAGTAAGTTTTCAAGACATCCACTAGTGTGAACAGAAAGCTGAGATTCAAGGAGAATGCGACACCTCAGCTAATTTTCAAAAGTTTTTTTTACATTAAAACGGAAAGAATCCTCTTGGGTGAACAGAAATTCAAACATACATATTTTGTTCACTACATCGAAAATAAGTAAGTTTTCAAGACATCCACTAGTGTGAACAGAAAGCTGAGATTCAAGGAGAATGCGACACCTCAGCTAATTTTCAAAAGTTTTTTTTACATTAAAACGGAAAGAATCCTCTTGGGTGAACAGAAATTCAAACATACATATTTTGTTCACTACATCGAAAATAAGTAAGTTTTCAAGACATCCACTAGTGTGAACAGAAAGCTGAGATTCAAGGAGAATGCGACACCTCAGCTAATTTTCAAAAGTTTTTTTTACATTAAAACGGAAAGAATCCTCTTGGGTGAACAGAAATTCAAACATACATATTTTGTTCACTACATCGAAAATAAGTAAGTTTTCAAGACATCCACTAGTGTGAACAGAAAGCTGAGATTCAAGGAGAATGCGACACCTCAGCTAATTTTCAAAAGTTTTTTTTACATTAAAACGGAAAGAATCCTCTTGGGTGAACAGAAATTCAAACATACATATTTTGTTCACTACATCGAAAATAAGTAAGTTTTCAAGACATCCACTAGTGTGAACAGAAAGCTGAGATTCAAGGAGAATGCGACACCTCAGCTAATTTTCAAAAGTTTTTTTTACATTAAAACGGAAAGAATCCTCTTGGGTGAACAGAAATTCAAACATACATATTTTGTTCACTACATCGAAAATAAGTAAGTTTTCAAGACATCCACTAGTGTGAACAGAAAGCTGAGATTCAAGGAGAATGCGACACCTCAGCTAATTTTCAAAAGTTTTTTTTACATTAAAACGGAAAGAATCCTCTTGGGTGAACAGAAATTCAAACATACATATTTTGTTCACTACATCGAAAATAAGTAAGTTTTCAAGACATCCACTAGTGTGAACAGAAAGCTGAGATTCAAGGAGAATGCGACACCTCAGCTAATTTTCAAAAGTTTTTTTTACATTAAAACGGAAAGAATCCTCTTGGGTGAACAGAAATTCAAACATACATATTTTGTTCACTACATCGAAAATAAGTAAGTTTTCAAGACATCCACTAGTGTGAACAGAAAGCTGAGATTCAAGGAGAATGCGACACCTCAGCTAATTTTCAAAAGTTTTTTTTACATTAAAACGGAAAGAATCCTCTTGGGTGAACAGAAATTCAAACATACATATTTTGTTCACTACATCGAAAATAAGTAAGTTTTCAAGACATCCACTAGTGTGAACAGAAAGCTGAGATTCAAGGAGAATGCGACACCTCAGCTAATTTTCAAAAGTTTTTTTTACATTAAAACGGAAAGAATCCTCTTGGGTGAACAGAAATTCAAACATACATATTTTGTTCACTACATCGAAAATAAGTAAGTTTTCAAGACATCCACTAGTGTGAACAGAAAGCTGAGATTCAAGGAGAATGCGACACCTCAGCTAATTTTCAAAAGTTTTTTTTACATTAAAACGGAAAGAATCCTCTTGGGTGAACAGAAATTCAAACATACATATTTTGTTCACTACATCGAAAATAAGTAAGTTTTCAAGACATCCACTAGTGTGAACAGAAAGCTGAGATTCAAGGAGAATGCGACACCTCAGCTAATTTTCAAAAGTTTTTTTTACATTAAAACGGAAAGAATCCTCTTGGGTGAACAGAAATTCAAACATACATATTTTGTTCACTACATCGAAAATAAGTAAGTTTTCAAGACATCCACTAGTGTGAACAGAAAGCTGAGATTCAAGGAGAATGCGACACCTCAGCTAATTTTCAAAAGTTTTTTTTACATTAAAACGGAAAGAATCCTCTTGGGTGAACAGAAATTCAAACATACATATTTTGTTCACTACATCGAAAATAAGTAAGTTTTCAAGACATCCACTAGTGTGAACAGAAAGCTGAGATTCAAGGAGAATGCGACACCTCAGCTAATTTTCAAAAGTTTTTTTTACATTAAAACGGAAAGAATCCTCTTGGGTGAACAGAAATTCAAACATACATATTTTGTTCACTACATCGAAAATAAGTAAGTTTTCAAGACATCCACTAGTGTGAACAGAAAGCTGAGATTCAAGGAGAATGCGACACCTCAGCTAATTTTCAAAAGTTTTTTTTACATTAAAACGGAAAGAATCCTCTTGGGTGAACAGAAATTCAAACATACATATTTTGTTCACTACATCGAAAATAAGTAAGTTTTCAAGACATCCACTAGTGTGAACAGAAAGCTGAGATTCAAGGAGAATGCGACACCTCAGCTAATTTTCAAAAGTTTTTTTTACATTAAAACGGAAAGAATCCTCTTGGGTGAACAGAAATTCAAACATACATATTTTGTTCACTACATCGAAAATAAGTAAGTTTTCAAGACATCCACTAGTGTGAACAGAAAGCTGAGATTCAAGGAGAATGCGACACCTCAGCTAATTTTCAAAAGTTTTTTTTACATTAAAACGGAAAGAATCCTCTTGGGTGAACAGAAATTCAAACATACATATTTTGTTCACTACATCGAAAATAAGTAAGTTTTCAAGACATCCACTAGTGTGAACAGAAAGCTGAGATTCAAGGAGAATGCGACACCTCAGCTAATTTTCAAAAGTTTTTTTTACATTAAAACGGAAAGAATCCTCTTGGGTGAACAGAAATTCAAACATACATATTTTGTTCACTACATCGAAAATAAGTAAGTTTTCAAGACATCCACTAGTGTGAACAGAAAGCTGAGATTCAAGGAGAATGCGACACCTCAGCTAATTTTCAAAAGTTTTTTTTACATTAAAACGGAAAGAATCCTCTTGGGTGAACAGAAATTCAAACATACATATTTTGTTCACTACATCGAAAATAAGTAAGTTTTCAAGACATCCACTAGTGTGAACAGAAAGCTGAGATTCAAGGAGAATGCGACACCTCAGCTAATTTTCAAAAGTTTTTTTTACATTAAAACGGAAAGAATCCTCTTGGGTGAACAGAAATTCAAACATACATATTTTGTTCACTACATCGAAAATAAGTAAGTTTTCAAGACATCCACTAGTGTGAACAGAAAGCTGAGATTCAAGGAGAATGCGACACCTCAGCTAATTTTCAAAAGTTTTTTTTACATTAAAACGGAAAGAATCCTCTTGGGTGAACAGAAATTCAAACATACATATTTTGTTCACTACATCGAAAATAAGTAAGTTTTCAAGACATCCACTAGTGTGAACAGAAAGCTGAGATTCAAGGAGAATGCGACACCTCAGCTAATTTTCAAAAGTTTTTTTTACATTAAAACGGAAAGAATCCTCTTGGGTGAACAGAAATTCAAACATACATATTTTGTTCACTACATCGAAAATAAGTAAGTTTTCAAGACATCCACTAGTGTGAACAGAAAGCTGAGATTCAAGGAGAATGCGACACCTCAGCTAATTTTCAAAAGTTTTTTTTACATTAAAACGGAAAGAATCCTCTTGGGTGAACAGAAATTCAAACATACATATTTTGTTCACTACATCGAAAATAAGTAAGTTTTCAAGACATCCACTAGTGTGAACAGAAAGCTGAGATTCAAGGAGAATGCGACACCTCAGCTAATTTTCAAAAGTTTTTTTTACATTAAAACGGAAAGAATCCTCTTGGGTGAACAGAAATTCAAACATACATATTTTGTTCACTACATCGAAAATAAGTAAGTTTTCAAGACATCCACTAGTGTGAACAGAAAGCTGAGATTCAAGGAGAATGCGACACCTCAGCTAATTTTCAAAAGTTTTTTTTACATTAAAACGGAAAGAATCCTCTTGGGTGAACAGAAATTCAAACATACATATTTTGTTCACTACATCGAAAATAAGTAAGTTTTCAAGACATCCACTAGTGTGAACAGAAAGCTGAGATTCAAGGAGAATGCGACACCTCAGCTAATTTTCAAAAGTTTTTTTTACATTAAAACGGAAAGAATCCTCTTGGGTGAACAGAAATTCAAACATACATATTTTGTTCACTACATCGAAAATAAGTAAGTTTTCAAGACATCCACTAGTGTGAACAGAAAGCTGAGATTCAAGGAGAATGCGACACCTCAGCTAATTTTCAAAAGTTTTTTTTACATTAAAACGGAAAGAATCCTCTTGGGTGAACAGAAATTCAAACATACATATTTTGTTCACTACATCGAAAATAAGTAAGTTTTCAAGACATCCACTAGTGTGAACAGAAAGCTGAGATTCAAGGAGAATGCGACACCTCAGCTAATTTTCAAAAGTTTTTTTTACATTAAAACGGAAAGAATCCTCTTGGGTGAACAGAAATTCAAACATACATATTTTGTTCACTACATCGAAAATAAGTAAGTTTTCAAGACATCCACTAGTGTGAACAGAAAGCTGAGATTCAAGGAGAATGCGACACCTCAGCTAATTTTCAAAAGTTTTTTTTACATTAAAACGGAAAGAATCCTCTTGGGTGAACAGAAATTCAAACATACATATTTTGTTCACTACATCGAAAATAAGTAAGTTTTCAAGACATCCACTAGTGTGAACAGAAAGCTGAGATTCAAGGAGAATGCGACACCTCAGCTAATTTTCAAAAGTTTTTTTTACATTAAAACGGAAAGAATCCTCTTGGGTGAACAGAAATTCAAACATACATATTTTGTTCACTACATCGAAAATAAGTAAGTTTTCAAGACATCCACTAGTGTGAACAGAAAGCTGAGATTCAAGGAGAATGCGACACCTCAGCTAATTTTCAAAAGTTTTTTTTACATTAAAACGGAAAGAATCCTCTTGGGTGAACAGAAATTCAAACATACATATTTTGTTCACTACATCGAAAATAAGTAAGTTTTCATGACATCCACTAGTGTGAACAGAAAGCTGAGATTCAAGGAGAATGCGACACCTCAGCTAATTTTCAAAAGTTTTTTTTACATTAAAACGGAAAGAATCCTCTTGGGTGAACAGAAATTCAAACATACATATTTTGTTCACTACATCGAAAATAAGTAAGTTTTCAAGACATCCACTAGTGTGAACAGAAAGCTGAGATTCAAGGAGAATGCGACACCTCAGCTAATTTTCAAAAGTTTTTTTTACATTAAAACGGAAAGAATCCTCTTGGGTGAACAGAAATTCAAACATACATATTTTGTTCACTACATCGAAAATAAGTAAGTTTTCAAGACATCCACTAGTGTGAACAGAAAGCTGAGATTCAAGGAGAATGCGACACCTCAGCTAATTTTCAAAAGTTTTTTTTACATTAAAACGGAAAGAATCCTCTTGGGTGAACAGAAATTCAAACATACATATTTTGTTCACTACATCGAAAATAAGTAAGTTTTCAAGACATCCACTAGTG
>NW_026895485.1:0-16396 GCF_033153095.1 Gastrolobium bilobum
TAGAAAGGTAATTAAGTCTAGAATAACATACTAAAAGATGAGAGGCTTGTAGAATGCAGTTTGTCCGTAGAAATCAAAAGAACGAACCATGTTCGGAAAGGTAGAAAACGTAAAAGTGGGATTTTAGCTAAGTGGGTTTATGGGAACCCCTTGGTGACTTGAGAGAAGTAATATATGATATAAAAGTAGTTTAAATAATTATTCTGCAAAGAGTTTACAGTTACGGTCATAGCTTTTAATTATTATGTTTTATTATTGTTTTAAATGCTCGCGTAATAACACGGAAAAATTTTACTCGCATTTTTATAAATGAATTGCTGTGATTGTAACTGCGCTTAATATCATAATTGATGTTAACAATACCGGTGTACAACGGGCTGTTACAGGTCAACTGGAACTCCCTCCCTCATGGAGATCTATCCAGTGGAAGTCCGTAACGCCTGAAGGCAACTGTCTACTGGCCAGAGACTCGGTACAACCTATGTACCACTAAACATACAATAATGCATGAACATGTTATACTACATTATTCACATACACCTCCAACCACAACCCTCAACGGGAACGGTGGAGCACACACGGGGACAAACCCCAGTACTAAGGGATTACCTGAATAATCTCCTCCGCTTGATAGCTCCCAAACACAGTATCACCAAGCTTGGTTCACCAGAAATGCCTACACATAGGTCGTTTCCATCTCAATACCAACCAACCAACATATATGCATAAGTTCAAGACCACTTACCAAAATACCTTTGGTCCGAGACCAAAGGCAACCCACCAAGCTCACGGTTATGAGTTCAATTTCAAGGGAGGCAACCTACAATGATCACACAAGGATCATCAATACAAGGTGAAATTCACCAAGATTACAAAACATCAAAATTCTCGCCCACCACATGGTAGGTTCGGCCAACATAGGCTATTTTCCCAAAATATTTTTCTACATTTTCTTTTAATTTTTTTTTTAGCATCTTAAGGCTACCACAACACCATTTTAGGTCCCACCTTCCATCCACCTCTAAACATCATTTAACACCACAACACATCAATTACACAATTTTCCAACATCACACCCTATATTCCCTCTCTAGGCCGAATTCAACATTCCCACAAACCAAAGGGTATTCAATCCAATTTAATACTTCCACACACCTTACAATCCTATATTTAACTCATACAAACACTCCACAACTCAATTACACAATCATCCCACATAGTCATTTCATAAAGTGTTGAATCATCCATTCCAAATTTTGACTAAGTTACCAATAAATTCATCAATAATTTTATGACATCAATCACTCTAAAACTTCATTCTAAGACACTTTTATCTAATACACATTTTCAATTTAAAGTCTCCAACCACATCAATCACACAACACATGCTCTAGGTTTTCAAAATTTGATCTCAACAATTAATCCACAATAGGTGGTGAAACTTACCACAAATCAATGCTTAAAGCCTCCAATGAATGTCCTCCAAGCAACCAATCAAGCAAACAACCACCAATGTCTCCATTTTTCTCAAAAATTCGCAACTTTCTTGGAGGAATATCTCATTCCACAATGCTCCTACCCCGAAAATGAGGTAGAGATTTTGTTCCACGAAAAAAATCAAGCAACTTTGGCTTTGGAATCGTTCAATTTCGTTTAGTGTAGCTTGAGTTATGAATTTATCAAGTTTTAACTATTTTCTTCAATGGTGGAGGAGGGGGAGGCTGCGTTTTTTGGCTGAATCAAGGAGAAAGATGATGTTTTAAAATGAATTTGAACATGTGCTCATTTAGTCACTTAAGTGAGAGTGGGCCCCACAAGTGCCACCTCACTTAAACTCACTTAAATTCACCACTAATCTTCCATTAGTTCATAAACTATTTAGAAACTCTAATTTTTAACATTAACCATTGTCCTTTAAGTGCCCTTAATCAGATGAATCCGGAGTTTTCCGGTCGTTCGAAGAAATTGCAGTTTTAAGCTATTATGCGCGCCACGGGCACGCTTCCCCAAACTCGCTAATTTCCATCAATTTTCATCAGAAATCATATTTCCTAGTCTTATATATCATTTATAACTTGCCTAACCACTCAATTTTTTATTCTGAATCCATTTTCAGGGTTAGTTTTCCCATTTGAGACCTCATACTCAATATTACCTTCCTAGGATTACGTGTTTGGCTAATTACCGTTTTACCCTTCCTTTGTATTTTGACCTTAATTTCAGGATTTTCACTAATCCTACTCTTTAATCCATCTTTAATGTATTAATATATGTTTTAGAAATACGAGGTGTTATAGGTTTCTCTCTCTCACCTATTCGTTTCTCCTTCTTCTTCTTTTCATTCATTATAGTTTGTAGCGAACTAATAATGAGTGGCAAGGACTATATTGATGCATATGAGAAGCTTCTAAGGTTGGAATTACCTGGCAAGCAGTCCAACCTTTTTGTTTTCAAGTTTTCTTCTTTAAGTTATGTGGCCTTCCATCTTATGATATATTTTTTGTTAATGAAGTACAAGACAGAGATGTAATGCGGGTTCTTGTGGAATGTTTCTCATAAGAGACATTTTTTAACATGTATTATACAGTGTTGGGTTCATCAATTAGATAAACTTTAGACACCCTATCAGGGTGTCTCAATATACCTACTACATGGTTTGAGAATAATTGTTTATCTAATTGATGAACCCATTGTTAAAAAATTTCTCTTGCAAGCAACATTCCACAAGAACCCACATTACATCTCTATCTTGTAGTTCATTAACAAAAAATATATCACAAGATGGAAGACATGCTTGCCTGGTAATTCCAATCTTAGAAGCTTCCCAAATGAATTAATATAGTCCTCGCCACTTATTATTACTTCGCCGCAAACTGCAATGAATGAGAAGAAGAAGGAGCAACGAATAGGTGAGAGAGAGAAACTCGTGAGGCTTGCCGGTAACTGGAAAGTTAGAATGGACACTTTCCCAGGTGGAGTCTATTGTAATTGATTAAGTATATCATTTAATCGATTAACAGGGGACATATTGATATATAATTTTGGATGTGGGCAAAATAATTATTATTTATTTAACTAAGGGAAAAGGGGTAAAAAAAATGAGTAATATATATATATATATATATATATATATATATATATATTATT
Organism: Gastrolobium bilobum; assembly: GCF_033153095.1. Taxonomy (NCBI): domain Eukaryota; kingdom Viridiplantae; phylum Streptophyta; class Magnoliopsida; order Fabales; family Fabaceae; genus Gastrolobium; species Gastrolobium bilobum. The sequence goes on from NW_026895485.1 coordinate 3,148, forward strand.
AGTCTAAAATTTTATTTATCATTTCCATTTAACATATATCTTTATAATTATATAATATAATCACGAACCAGGTTGTATGTAAAATTTTGTCAGGTAAAAATCACAACTTGTGACATAAATGTCTAATAAAGATTTTGATCCGTATTCTAATTTTTTTTTCCGGAAATACAATGAAAACTAAAGCAACATCAAAAAAATCCCAATACTTGGCACAATCTTGGGAGACTAACTCACCTCAAGTCATTACGAAGCAATTCCAAACAAGCTATTGGAGGGACATCCAGCACAATCAGTTGTCCATCCTGATGAGGTGCATGAGTAGCAAGTCAATTAGCAACAAAATTTCCTTCTCTATAAGTATAACTAAGCTTAATAATCTAGTCTCTTTGAAGCATGCTACGAGCTTGGATGATTAAAGCATAAAGAGGATGACTTACGTCACACCTTTTTCTTATAAAATCCAAAGCCACCTTGGAGTCACCCTCCGCAAAGACTCTCCTAAATCCCTTATGCCAAGCCAGATCCATACCTGTCAAGAACCCCCAAATTTCTGCTGAAGTAGAAGTACTACTCCCAAGGAATTTTGTAAACCCAGTTAACCAGTTCCCAGCAGCATCCCTTATGACTCCACCACATGCAGTCATTTGCCCACTGTATATGCTGGAACCATCCACATTAAGTTTAACATAACCCTCAGAGGGAAAATTCCAGTGAATAAGACGTTTCTCTCTTCTAAGCTCTTGATGACCAATCTTAATAAGGGTTTCATTAGCCAATTGAATATTACCACAAGTGTAGGTAATGCGCCTAATGAGACCATACTTCGAGGTGCTAGTTTGATCAAAGATCGCCTTATTTCTTTCTCCCCCATAAACACCAAGTTATCACCCCAAAATACAAAGGCCAAGTTCGATCAGTTTGAAATGGACCTTTTAATCCTAGATTTTTCTGAATCCATAGGTGAAGATCCATGGAGAAAAAGTCACTACGGTTATCAGAAGGAACCCAATGCTCCCATAATTCCCTGGCACTAGGGAAATCTCTAATGGCATGTAAACTATCCTCAAGATTATAATGACATCTCAAACACGCTGCATCTATAGCCATGTGACGATGCACTCTACGAACATTAGTTAAAAGAGAACCTTTGTAGAGAAGCCATAAGAATTGTCTAATACGTTCACGACCAGGCCAAGCCCAAATTACCTTCCAAATACTATCCTGATGATAATGTGAGGTACCCATGAGATATTTATAAGCTGATTTCATTGAAAAACCCCATCTTGGCTACTGCCCAAATAACACGGTCCGGAGAAGGATCCACTGTAGGAGGGAGCACACTACGAATCTTGTCTGATACTGAAGAAAGAAGAAGGTGCTGGAATAAAGGCCAGTCCCAATTACCATAACAAGTTACAAATTGAGACGTAGACCAATGAGTCATAATAGGAGGAATAGGTTGAACGACCAAAGAAACAAGTTGAGGACATCCTGGCACCCACGAATCCATCCAAAAAGATGTATGAACCCCATCCCCTAAAATGATACGAGAATTCTCTAGAGTTTGAGTCCAATACTTAACAATAGCCTTCCATAAACCAGAATCATTTGCTGAAGCCGAGATACTTGGAATGAGCCTCTCCTCCACCTTATACTTGCTACGAAGGACCCGAACCCATAACGAATTACGATCAGTCATGATACGGTGACCTAGCTTTATGATAAAAGCCATATTATTCTCTTTAATTTTACGAAAACCAAGCCCCCTACATTCTTCGGCAAACAGACCGTCTCCCAAGAAACCAGGTGAGCTTTCCTTTGATCAGAAGTTGATCCCTAAATAAAATTCCTAGTTACACTCTCAATATGATCACACGTACCACTAGGAATAATACAAGTTTGCAAAGGATATTGAGGAATTGCAGTAAGAACTGACCTAGCCAAAGTTGATCTTCCTGCCAATGAAATAGTACGTTGATTCCAGGCATTTAAACGAGCTTGCATCCGATTTAAGATATAGCCAAACGTACTCTTTGTAACACGGCTATGACAAAGAGGAATACCCAAGTATTTACCCAAGTCATTTGTAAGAGAGTAGCCCATCAACTGGCTTAGATTATGCACTCGGGTATGATTAACGTTTCTGGAGAAGAAGACTTTTGTTTTTTCCTTGCTAACCTTCTCACCAGAGCACCTGCAAAAACAATCAAGAATCTTACCAATAATAACAGCTTGCCCTTATGTGGCTTCTGTAAAAAGCAGAAGATCATTTGCAAAAAATAGATGGGAAAACAGTGGTCCCCTTCTATTCAATCTGATAGGCTTCCAAACGTCCTCCTGAACTGTTACATTAATCAAATGAGCAAGTCTTTCCATGCAAAGGATGAAAAGATAAGGAGACAAAGGATCTCCTTGACGAAGACCTTGATTAGGAGAAAATTCCATCGTAGTTGATCCATGCCATAACAAATTCATTGTACATGACGAGACACAACACATGATCAGAGAAATGATATTCTCAGGTAAACCAACATCCACAAGCGTGTCTTTCAGAAACTCCCAAGAAATCTTGTCATAAGCCTTTTCTAAATCAACTTTGACAGTCATCCAACCCTTACCTCCTCTCTTTTTATTCATGGAATAGATGATTTCCTGAGCCACAATGATATTATCCGCTCCTTGTCTACCCTTAATAAAACCACATTGATTAGGCATAACCAAGTGAGCCATATGAGATTCCAGCCTATTAGCCACAATCTTAGTTACAGTCTTGTAAATAACATTACAAAGGCTAATAGGTCTGAAATCTTTAAGTAATTCAGGCACATCAATCTTAGGAATCAGACAAATCAAAGTTAGTTTAACCTCTTTGATATTATCCGGATAAAGGAACACACCTTTCACAAAAGAGATAACCGACTCACCCACCTTATCCCACTGAGATTGAAAGAAAAGTGCATTAAGCCCATCCTTCCCAGGCGACTTGTAAGGACCAAAAGAGAAGACTACATCTTTGATCTCCTTACTGTTTGGCATAATACTCATTGTTTCTAAAGCATGCGCTTCAATAACTGGAAAAAAGCCACGAACTGGAAAAGCCGGTTTAGGTAATGGATCTTTTGTGTACAGATTTTCAAAGAAGGAAACAGTCATTTCCATTAAAACCTGCTGATAACCAATCCAAACTCCCTCCGAGTTTTTCAACGTATCTATGTGATTCCTCCTACGTCTGGCAACCGTCATAGAATGAAAGAAACGCGAGTTCCTATCTCCAAGAGCAAACCAATTCAATTTCGATCTTTGAAACCAAGTGATTTCCTCTTGAAGATAAATCTTGTCTAGTTCCCTCCATAGATCCTTTTGCAACATCTCAAGGCTATGATTGTACTGATAACTAAGACATCTATCAATACCTCTAATCCTTGCATGCAAATCATTCTATATTTTCATACCAATCCTATAAACATTTCTATGCCATTCCGAAGCATTAATCCGAAATGTCTCCATAGCATGCATCCAGTTTACATTGTTTGACCAACATCCATTAACCACCTCATGAAAAGTTCTCTTTGTTAACCAGGATGCTAGAAAATGGAAAGGACGCTCCCCTCTCGGATAAATAGCAGGTTGACCTTCCCATAATAACACTGGTCGATGATCTGAGCCAAACAAAGCCACACGGTTAGGGAAAACCAAGTTCCAATTATAAATAGCGCAAACCCTATCAAGACGTTCCTGAAGATTTATTCTTTGCCAAGTAAAAGTAGGACCTTGATTGCCAATGTCAGACAAGCTACATTCATCTAAACAGTCACGAAATTCCCTCATGCTATTCCAGTTAATGCCATTACCACCTAGCTTCTCATACTCATACAAATAAGTGTTAAAATCACCTGCTATCCCCCAAGCCGCATTCCTCATGGACTGATCAAACAGTGAAGACAGAATTTTCCACAGCTGAATACGTTCCTGTCTTTGCGAACTTGCATAAATAAAAGTCATGAACTCCTCTCTATTTTCTTTTACCCAACAAATTTTAGTATGAACAAGTTGGTGATGAGAAAAAAGAACATCCGCTGAAACTTCCTCAGTGTTCCAAAGCACCCAAATACCGCCAGAAAAACCAATAGCATCACAATGAAAGTGACCAGAAAAACCAAGACGCCGAATAGCTCTATCCGCCGTAACACCACTCAATTTGATTTCTAACAAAGCCATAACTATAATACTGTATCTATGAGAAAGATCCCGAATCAGAGGCGGAAAACTCCTTCTCCCAGCCCCTCTACAATTCCAGGTCAAAATATTCATAAAAACAATATTAAATTTATCCGAACAGAAACCGGCCCTAAGAAAGAGCATTGGTATAGACCGAAGTCGCACCCAAAACGTCCAAATTATCCAAAGGGATAGAATCCTTGTGAGTTTGATAAAAATTCCTCATTAACGTAAGAGCATCTGGTGGTCTTCCATGTTTACCTTCATTATCCAGGCCACTAGAAGAAGGAAGAGTCTCTTGCTGATCATTAACCACATGAGACGTCTTCCTCTGGAATTTAGATAAAGAAGGGTGCAAGACAATTTGTCTATCTCGGAAATCCTCCGACATATTATTCTGAGAATCAAGTTTAAAATTATTCTTTTGAGATTCTGCACCTTTTGAAGCATTTAATCTGCCTTTGCTAATATTAGCATTCTGGACCAGCTGATGAACTTTAGCAGATGATGCAGTTGCTTTCTTCTTTTGGTTCTCTTTGAATTTTACTCCTTGACTTTGGACCTCTTTTCTCGACTTTCCTGCAGATAGGTTAGCAGATGGAGAAACTGTTTCCATTTGAATATCCTTTTTCACCAACGGTTCTTCATTACGAGCAATTAATTCCCTATGATTAATTCGTGTCAGACCAGATTCAATGCTGATTGAATCAATCACTGGAGAATCAGAAATAATTAAGATATTATTATCCTTTTGAGCCAACTCAGCAATAGCTTGAAATCTTGAACCTGATTGAATGACTTGTCTGTGATTAGGATCAGAATTGGAAACTGCCTTATTACGTAACGCTGCATTGTTAACAACGCCAACTTGTCTCCTACCCGATGGTAATGATTCCTCCTTTGTGCTATGCTCCTTGATTCCTCCTTTGATTGTGTTATGCTCCTTGATTCCTCCTTTGATTGTGCTATGCTCCTTGATCGACGATTACGCTGCACCAGCATCCAATTCCCAAACGGTTCCTCCTTCGCTGGAACAGAAGCTTTTTCCGGCTGCTTATGCACCACCGAGTCAGAAACTTCAGGAGAATAACCCGTAATATCTTGTTGAAGATTACTATGGGAACACTGATCCCTTCTATGCCCATACTTTCCACAAGCAAAACAAACTAAGTGGAGACCCTCATATCCAACGTGGAATTTGTGGATCCACCGTATATTGATGATCTGTATATGGTCATTGTAGGTTGCCTCCCGCGAATTTGAACCCTGAACCGTGAGCTCGGTGGGTTGCCCTTGGTCCCAGACCAAAGGGATTGTGGTAAGTACTCTTGAACCATGCTTGTAGAATTGATAACTTGCATGTGTTTAGTGAATGGAAATTAATTGGGAATGTCCTATGTGTAGGCATTTCTATTTGTGTACCTAGCTTAGGAAGTATTACATTGGAGCTGTGTAGAGGGGATTATTCAGGTAATCCCTTGGTACTAGGGTTTGATCCCCGTATGTGTTCCACCATGCCCGTTGAGGGTAATGGTAGGAAATGTATGTGAATAATATAGGATAACATGCTCATGTATATTGTATGTGTTGTGGTACATAGGATGTACCGTGTCTCTGGCCAGTAGACTGTTTGCCTTCGGGCGTTACAGACTTCCACTGGATAGGTCTCCATGAGGGAGTTCCAGTTGACCTAGGGTCGTGGTGTGTGATCCGTAGAGGAGCACACTAGGAAGTCTCGGGTGGATATGGATGGAGGGTGCTTTGGTTGATGTTCTGGGAACACTCCTTGGTTTGAAACTCGTAGGCTATATGCCGAGGCCAATAGGCTGGACGTTGCGTGGTTTTGGCATTGACCATTCCAGATTCGTCGTATTTTGTTCCCTATGCTTCCCTACTTCACTAAATCCCTTGCTTTATCCCGTTTTCAGATGTTATGTTATATTGTTTATATGCATCGAAGTGAGCCATGGGGTGGAGTATTCTCCAGAACCTCTAGGTTACTGAGATATATCCGTATATCTCATCCCGCTTTGGGAACTTTATTTCAGGTGGTAGCAGTGGTGTCGGGCGGCAGGCAAGAAGCCCATCGCTTGAGCATGAGGATTCTACTTATTTTGTATTTTGGTGGCCATTGGGCCTAGGTTAGACTTAGGACATGAACACTATGTTTAGATAGGACCATTCATATTGTCATTTTGTTCATGTCTCTTTTGGCTAAGTTTAATGGTTAATTCTTATGTTTTATTTGAAAGTTATGGGTTGTAAATTGTAATATGTCATTTGGAGAAGTTGTAAATTGTATATCAAGACTTGATGAAATATGGAAGTATATGTATATGATGAAATGGCAATAGGCCTATTCTAGGAGTGATTTATGTTGCAAGTAGCATGAAAATGAATATTGTGATTGAAATTGATTAACTTCAGAAAGTAAGCATGAATTATGCATAATGATTAAATTGGATATAAATTGTGAAGGTTTGTAAGAGCACCAAGGCATTGCAGGTCCTTGTGTGCCACCCAATGATTATTAGGTACAAATTGAGGTTAGAGAACACATTTGCAAATATGGGATTTATTGGAAAAACAAAGGAAACTCTCGCGAAATTTTTAGAAATTGGCAGAATTTAGGTGAACTTTGGGAGAGCATATCTCCCTCCGCAGTAGTTTGGTAGGTACGTGCCATACACCATTTTAAAGCTTGTGATGTCTTATATCTTGTGTTAAAATTTGGAAATTTTCTGCGTTGCACGTCGTCCTGTAAAAGGCAGAGAGCACGGACTGCTCATATGGCCACTGCTCTTGTGGCTGTTCTGGTGCGAGTTTGAGAAATTTATTCCTGCTTCGTTCCTTGGTCAAATTAGGTGTATGATATGTCAAGGCTGTTTGAAACCGGTTTGAGGTTGGCTGGCAGATTTGCTTATCCGACTTTAAACAGAGATATCCAGAGCAAACGAGAACTTTATGACTCGTGAGATAGCTTCCTAGAAAGGTAATTAAGTCTAGAATAACATACTAAAAGATGAGAGGCTTGTAGAATGCAGTTTGTCCGTAGAAATCAAAAGAACGAACCATGTTCGGAAAGGTAGAAAACGTAAAAGTGGGATTTTAGCTAAGTGGGTTTATGGGAACCCCTTGGTGACTTGAGAGAAGTAATATATGATATAAAAGTAGTTTAAATAATTATTCTGCAAAGAGTTTACAGTTACGGTCATAGCTTTTAATTATTATGTTTTATTATTGTTTTAAATGCTCGCGTAATAACACGGAAAAATTTTACTCGCATTTTTATAAATGAATTGCTGTGATTGTAACTGCGCTTAATATCATAATTGATGTTAACAATACCGGTGTACAACGGGCTGTTACAGGTCAACTGGAACTCCCTCCCTCATGGAGATCTATCCAGTGGAAGTCCGTAACGCCTGAAGGCAACTGTCTACTGGCCAGAGACTCGGTACAACCTATGTACCACTAAACATACAATAATGCATGAACATGTTATACTACATTATTCACATACACCTCCAACCACAACCCTCAACGGGAACGGTGGAGCACACACGGGGACAAACCCCAGTACTAAGGGATTACCTGAATAATCTCCTCCGCTTGATAGCTCCCAAACACAGTATCACCAAGCTTGGTTCACCAGAAATGCCTACACATAGGTCGTTTCCATCTCAATACCAACCAACCAACATATATGCATAAGTTCAAGACCACTTACCAAAATACCTTTGGTCCGAGACCAAAGGCAACCCACCAAGCTCACGGTTATGAGTTCAATTTCGAGGGAGGCAACCTACAATGATCACACAAGGATCATCAATACAAGGTGAAATTCACCAAGATTACAAAACATCAAAATTCTCGCCCACCACATGGTAGGTTCGGCCAACATAGGCTATTTTCCCAAAATATTTTTCTACATTTTCTTTTAATTTTTTTTTAGCATCTTAAGGCTACCACAACACCATTTTAGGTCCCACCTTCCATCCTACACCATCACAACATCATTTTTCCAATTATTTCCTTCTAGGTCCAATGGACACTCTCACACACTCCAAGTATTTTCCCTTTAATTTCCAATGCATCAACCCATCACACAACACCTCTAAACATCATTTAACACCACAACACATCAATTACACAATTTTCCAACATCACACCCTATATTCCCTCTCTAGGCCGAATTCAACATTCCCACAAACCAAAGGGTATTCAATCCAATTTAATACTTCCACACACCTTACAATCCTATATTTAACTCATACAAACACTCCACAACTCAATTACACAATCATCCCACATAGTCATTTCATAAAGTGTTGAATCATCCATTCCAAATTTTGACTAAGTTACCAATAAATTCATCAATAATTTTATGACATCAATCACTCTAAAACTTCATTCTAAGACACTTTTATCTAATACACATTTTCAATTTAAAGTCTCCAACCACATCAATCACACAACACATGCTCTAGGTTTTCAAAATTTGATCTCAACAATTAATCCACAATAGGTGGTGAAACTTACCACAAATCAATGCTTAAAGCCTCCAATGAATGTCCTCCAAGCAACCAATCAAGCAAACAACCACCAATGTCTCCATTTTTCTCAAAAATTCGCAACTTTCTTGGAGGAATATCTCATTCCACAATGCTCCTACCCCGAAAATGAGGTAGAGATTTTGTTCCACGAAAAAAATCAAGCAACTTTGGCTTTGGAATCGTTCAATTTCGTTTAGTGTAGCTTGAGTTATGAATTTATCAAGTTTTAACTATTTTCTTCAATGGTGGAGGAGGGGGAGGCTGCGTTTTTTGGCTGAATCAAGGAGAAAGATGATGTTTTAAAATGAATTTGAACATGTGCTCATTTAGTCACTTAAGTGAGAGTGGGCCCCACAAGTGCCACCTCACTTAAACTCACTTAAATTCACCACTAATCTTCCATTAGTTCATAAACTATTTAGAAACTCTAATTTTTAACATTAACCATTGTCCTTTAAGTGCCCTTAATCAGATGAATCCGGAGTTTTCCGGTCGTTCGAAGAAATTGCAGTTTTAAGCTATTATGCGCGCCACGGGCACGCTTCCCCAAACTCGCTAATTTCCATCAATTTTCATCAGAAATCATATTTCCTAGTCTTATATATCATTTATAACTTGCCTAACCACTCAATTTTTTATTCTGAATCCATTTTCAGGGTTAGTTTTCCCATTTGAGACCTCATACTCAATATTACCTTCCTAGGATTACGTGTTTGGCTAATTACCGTTTTACCCTTCCTTTGTATTTTGACCTTAATTTCAGGATTTTCACTAATCCTACTCTTTAATCCATCTTTAATGTATTAATATATGTTTTAGAAATACGAGGTGTTATAGGTTTCTCTCTCTCACCTATTCGTTTCTCCTTCTTCTTCTTTTCATTCATTATAGTTTGTAGCGAACTAATAATGAGTGGCAAGGACTATATTGATGCATATGAGAAGCTTCTAAGGTTGGAATTACCTGGCAAGCAGTCCAACCTTTTTGTTTTCAAGTTTTCTTCTTTAAGTTATGTGGCCTTCCATCTTATGATATATTTTTTGTTAATGAAGTACAAGACAGAGATGTAATGCGGGTTCTTGTGGAATGTTTCTCATAAGAGACATTTTTTAACATGTATTATACAGTGTTGGGTTCATCAATTAGATAAACTTTAGACACCCTATCAGGGTGTCTCAATATACCTACTACATGGTTTGAGAATAATTGTTTATCTAATTGATGAACCCATTGTTAAAAAATTTCTCTTGCAAGCAACATTCCACAAGAACCCACATTACATCTCTATCTTGTAGTTCATTAACAAAAAATATATCACAAGATGGAAGACATGCTTGCCTGGTAATTCCAATCTTAGAAGCTTCCCAAATGAATTAATATAGTCCTCGCCACTTATTATTACTTCGCCGCAAACTGCAATGAATGAGAAGAAGAAGGAGCAACGAATAGGTGAGAGAGAGAAACTCGTGAGGCTTGCCGGTAACTGGAAAGTTAGAGTGGACACTTTCCCAGGTGGAGTCTATTGTAATTGATTAAGTATATCATTTAATCGATTAACAGGGGACATATTGATATATAATTTTGGATGTGGGCAAAATAATTATTATTTATTTAACTAAGGGAAAAGGGGTAAAAAAATGAGTAATATATATATATATATATATATATATATATATATTATTAGTCTAAAATTTTATTTATCATTTCCATTTAACATATATCTTTATAATTATATAATATAATCACGAACCAGGTTGTATGTAAAATTTTGTCAGGTAAAAATCACAACTTGTGACATAAATGTCTAATAAAGATTTTGATCCGTATTCTAATTTTTTTTTTCCGGAAATACAATGAAAACTAAAGCAACATCAAAAAAATCCCAATACTTGGCACAATCTTGGGAGACTAACTCACCTCAAGTCATTACGAAGCAATTCCAAACAAGCTATTGGAGGGACATCCAGCACAATCAGTTGTCCATCCTGATGAGGTGCATGAGTAGCAAGTCAATTAGCAACAAAATTTCCTTCTCTATAAGTATAACTAAGCTTAATAATCTAGTCTCTTTGAAGCATGCTACGAGCTTGGATGATTAAAGCATAAAGAGGATGACTTACGTCACACCTTTTTCTTATAAAATCCAAAGCCACCTTGGAGTCACCCTCCGCAAAGACTCTCCTAAATCCCTTATGCCAAGCCAGATCCATACCTGTCAAGAACCCCCAAATTTCTGCTGAAGTAGAAGTACTACTCCCAAGGAATTTTGTAAACCCAGTTAACCAGTTCCCAGCAGCATCCCTTATGACTCCACCACATGCAGTCATTTGCCCACTGTATATGCTGGAACCATCCACATTAAGTTTAACATAACCCTCAGAGGGAAAATTCCAGTGAATAAGACGTTCCTCTCTTCTAAGCTCTTGATGACCAATCTTAATAAGGGTTTCATTAGCCAATTGAATATTACCACAAGTGTAGGTAATGCGCCTAATGAGACCATACTTCGAGGTGCTAGTTTGATCAAAGATCGCCTTATTTCTTTCTCCCCCATAAACACCAAGTTATCACCCCAAAATACAAAGGCCAAGTTCGATCAGTTTGAAATGGACCTTTTAATCCTAGATTTTTCTGAATCCATAGGTGAAGATCCATGGAGAAAAAGTCACTACGGTTATCAGAAGGAACCCAATGCTCCCATAATTCCCTGGCACTAGGGAAATCTCTAATGGCATGTAAACTATCCTCAAGATTATAATGACATCTCAAACACGCTGCATCTGTAGCCATGTGACGATGCACTCTACGAACATTAGTTAAAAGAGAACCTTTGTAGAGAAACCATAAGAATTGTCTAATACGTTCACGACCAGGCCAAGCCCAAATTACCTTCCAAATACTATCCTGATGATAATGTGAGGTACCCATGAGATATTTATAAGCTGATTTCATTGAAAAACCCCATCTTGGCTACTGCCCAAATAACACGGTCCGGAGAAGGATCCACTGTAGGAGGGAGCACACTACGAATCTTGTCTGATACTGAAGAAAGAAGAAGGTGCTGGAATAAAGGCCAGTCCCAATTACCATAACAAGTTACAAATTGAGACGTAGACCAATGAGTCATAATAGGAGGAATAGGTTGAACGGCCAAAGAAACAAGTTGAGGACATCCTGGCACCCACGAATCCATCCAAAAAGATGTATGAACCCCATCCCCTAAAATGATACGAGAATTCTCTAGAGTTTGAGTCCAATACTTAACAATAGCCTTCCATAAACCAGAATCATTTGCTGAAGCCGAGATACTTGGAATGAGCCTCTCCTCCACCTTATACTTGCTACGAAGGACCCGAACCCATAACGAATTACGATCAGTCATGATACGGTGACCTAGCTTTATGATAAAAGCCATATTATTCTCTTTAATTTTACGAAAACCAAGCCCCCTACATTCTTCGGCAAACAGACCGTCTCCCAAGAAACCAGGTGAGCTTTCCTTTGATCAGAAGTTGATCCCTAAATAAAATTCCTAGTTACACTCTCAATATGATCACACGTACCACTAGGAATAATACAAGTTTGCAAAGGATATTGAGGAATTGCAGTAAGAACTGACCTAGCCAAAGTTGATCTTCCTGCCAATGAAATAGTACGTTGATTCCAGGCATTTAAACGAGCTTGCATCCGATTTAAGATATAGCCAAACGTACTCTTTGTAACACGGCTATGACAAAGAGGAACACCCAAGTATTTACCCAAGTCATTTGTAAGAGAGTAGCCCATCAACTGGCTTAGATTATGCACTCGGGTATGATTAACGTTTCTGGAGAAGAAGACTTTTGTTTTTTCCTTGCTAACCTTCTCACCAGAGCACCTGCAAAAACAATCAAGAATCTTACCAATAATAACAGCTTGCCCTTATGTGGCTTCTGTAAAAAGCAGAAGATCATTTGCAACAAATAGATGGGAAAACAGTGGTCCCCTTCTATTCAATCTGATAGGCTTCCAAACGTCCTCCTGAACTGTTACATTAATCAAATGAGCAAGTCTTTCCATGCAAAGGATGAAAAGATAAGGAGACAAAGGATCTCCTTGACGAAGACCTTGATTAGGAGAAAATTCCATCGTAGTTGATCCATGCCACAACAAATTCATTGTACATGATGAGACACAACACATGATCAGAGAAATGATATTCTCAGGTAAACCAACATCCACAAGCGTGTCTTTCAGAAACTCCCAAGAAATCTTGTCATAAGCCTTTTCTAAATCAACTTTGACAGTCATCCAACCCTTACCTCCTCTCTTTTTATTCATGGAATGGATGATTTCCTGAGCCACAATGATATTATCCGCTCCTTGTCTACCCTTAATAAAACCACATTGATTAGGCAGACAAATCAAAGTTAGTTTAACCTCTTTGATATTATCCGGATAAAGGAACACACCTTTCACAAAAGAGATAACCGACT
>NW_026895486.1:0-16310 GCF_033153095.1 Gastrolobium bilobum
CACTGCTTCCAGCTTCGTTCCTGCGAGATATTTAACATATTTGGATAATTTTCAGCGGTGTGGAACCTACAGTTGGGGCTCTGCAGTTCTCGCCGTCTTATATAAGGAACTGTGCAAAGTCACTGACAAGAGACGTTCTGAAATGGGTGGTTGTGCACTCTTATTGCAATTATGGGCGTGGACCAGATTCCCGCCTATCTCTCCTGGAATACCCGAAGTCACTGATGTACATGCTGCTTATGGACACAGGTAATATTAATGTTGTTAATGTAAATTATTCAAATTATACGAATGTTAATATTTTTGCGGTTATTGTATGGTAATACATGTGGACTATTTGTTGCAGGTTTAACAGTTTTCATGTGCGGCAGACTGTGTGCACACACATTCGCAGGTACCGGCATCGTCTGGACGTTATACGGAGACGTGAGTTTTGTTGGAGACTGAACCTGGGTTTCGAAGGTCATCCACCACCTTCTGACACCGCCCGTAGATGGATCTCTGTCTGTCCACTTATTTGTTACCAGGTCGTTGTCTATCAGCAGCCCGATCGAGTTCTACGGCAGTTTGGATTTCAGCAGCCTGTTCCACATGCTCCGATAAGTTGTCTTGACCTCTTGACGATTAGCATCACTGGTAAGACAGACATTGGAGGGAGAGACATGGATTCTTTATCGCTCAGTGGGAGGATAGGGATTCTTTGGTACTACAGGAGCTTTTTCCATTTGCACATAATGATCAGGGCCACCTATCTGTTAACAGTGAGTATATGGGGTGGTATCATAGAGTGACCCGTCGATGGATGACCCGCAGGGCTGCGATTGCGACGCACGTGGTATGTTGTTATATTATTGTGTTGTTTTATAATCTTGTTTCTCAGTCACTAACAAGTTATTTCATGTTTGTACTACAGGCTGATCGCGTGGAGACGGTGGTCCATATGACTTCGCCAGAGGGTCGGGTATCGTTCTCTATGGATCAGATTTATCACGAGTCACTCAGGGTAGTTGTCGCTTGTGATGATATGACCAGATTGACAGATCCGGGCGAGCCCGCAGCCCCACCGGTGGTACGTAATACACAGGACCCTCCGCCTGTCCAGCGTCGTTCTCGACGTTCGCGTATTGAGGGTTTGCCCCTTCACCATTCCACACCTCCTATTGCTGATACGCCTGTTATAGTCCCTCGCATGCCCCCCGTCCGGTCAGGATGTATTATTCCCCTGGATTTCAAGCAGGTCCTTCTCAGCAGTATTGGTGGCCCCCGCAGTTTTCCGGTGCACAGCCTGGGGTTCATCCAGCACAGTATCCACCCTGGCAGACTGCGCCACCTATGGGTCAGTATGGGTTTCCATGTCAGCCGTTTCCCATGTATGCAGGTGGTAGCAGTTCACATCCCACGCAGGGCTTAGACTCATTCACAGAGTACTACAGGCCATCACCTGATCCACAGGATCCATCAGTTGCACATGCTCAGCCAGATGATTCTGATCCGGTGATTGCCACTCCCACTGCGTACTCGACGAGTTTCTTGCAGTCACCACATTCACAGCCATTCGGGGATTTTTCTGCTCAGGATTTGGCCAAGGCTATGCGAGAGGCGACTGATGCCGATTATCCTGGCCATGCGCAGGACGTACCTGCACCCAGTGCTGATGGAGATCCTGATGTTGATGGTGCTGATGCTCAGGGGATTAGGAGAAACCCCGTTCGACATGCCAGGTTTACTTGCATGCTGTCACCATTTGACCATGATCAGGCTAAATGCGCAGGGTATCATGCTCGACAGCATTGATGTGTTATTTTGTTGTGTCTGTACGTGTTTAGGTTGACTTTGCTTCCGTTTCCTATGGACAATGGACTGTTATGTACGTATATTTTGCACTTGTCTTGGTGACGATATGTTATGCGCGACTTATGTTGTTGTTGTAGTTGCTATGATTATCGTTGTTTACTTTGGTAATACAATATTGTTACAGATGATGTTTTCTTTTATAATTATGGTTATGTTCCTGCCAAAAAGAAGCATTGAAATATTAAAATGTAAATGGCGGTACTAAATATTATAACAAAGCCCACATGTCAGTGTACATACATCACTACTTTTGCGAATAACTAAATAGTAGTTTGTTACATACACATATAATAAATATTTAAGACTCATTCACTGCTGTGGTTGCTGGCGCGAAGGACAATTTCGTTTATTATGCCCAACAACCCTACAATAACCGCACCTTGTTCGAGTAATTTCCCATTCACGCAAATCCATTTCATTGTGAATACGTGTACTTCTAGGCCTCCCCCGTTGACGTCTCATAGACACATCTGGTATAACTGTGGCATGTGCAAATGGAGGTATGAAATCCTCGTTACCAATTGGATACCATTGACCCGAATAAATTTCACATTGATTCTTGGCACTGTATGCAGGGTCTATGTATAGTGTGGGATCGTGATGCGTCGATGTACATGCCGCAATGACATGGCTACACGGGAACCTGAAAGCACTGAACTCACCACACTGACATGTACGGTCAGATAACGAAACCGACCATTTTCGTCCCTCGCGATGAGTCCGTACATTATACGACTCTTGCACTTCAAATCTTGTCCTTTGCGTGTCATAAGACGTTACGTAATGTGTCGCAGCTTTACTTTGATTGTCAACATATAGTCGCCACATGACTTTGGCGAAGCGATTACCTCTGTCAAGCTCCTCACGGGCTTCCTGTCCGTGCTCTAAAAACTATGCCACCAGTCTACTGTAAGTTATACGCACAAGTGAGGTAATTGGAAGGTTTCTTGCCCCTTTTAGAACTTTGTTAACACACTCTGACAGATTAGTTGTCATGTGGCCAAACATTCTTCCTTGTTCATCATAAGAGATGCTCCACTTCTCTTTCGGGATGCGATCAATCCAAGCAGCTATTTGAGGGCTTGTTTCTTTAAATTTCTCTAAACCAGCATCAAAGTCTAAGCGCGATGTTGTATATCCTACACATGGCACAAAAAAAACATTACTATCTGTTGTCCATTATACGAATCAGACCAATTGAAAACATACCTAACTTCTTCAACTGCTTCTTCAACATGACATTCTTGAACTTGAGATTGAAATTACTGGCCACGTGGCGAAGGCAATACACATGATATACCTGTGGTGGAGACCATCCTAGATCAGCATTGTTGACTGCAGACAAGATTCCCGCATGCCGATCAGAAATCAGACAGATTCTGTGTTTTTGCGTAACATGTATTCGAATAAGTGCTAAGAACCATGACCAGTTGTCAGTATTCTCTGCAGACACGATAGCGAATGCAATTGGAAGAATGTAATTGTTGCCATCAACAGCTGTAGCAATCATTAGGGTCCCACGATATTTGCCATATAGATGTGTTCCATCGATCAAGATTATTGGCTTGCAATAATTGAATGCTTCACAACACTGTTTAAATGTCCAAAACTCCCTTCTGAAAACCTTGTGAGCTTGGTCTAGGCATCCATCAATGAAATGGTCACGCAAATCCAGCTTATATGCGGATCCGGGAGAAAAACGCAACATGTAATCCAGCCACCTAGGTAAGAACGCATACGACTCGTCCCAGTCACCAAAAACTTTCACAATAGCCTTTTGCTTTGCCTTCCATGCCTTCCTATACGATATATGGAATCCAAGGCTAGTAGCGATCCTTTCTTGGATAAGGCCAATTTTGACACTGGGCTCCTCTCTTATCATTTCTGTTTATGTGGTCAAACAACACTGTATTAGTCAACAAGAGACAAAGTTTTTATAAATTTAATACGAATAACTGTACGCACCTAAGATCAATGAACAAATGAGATTTGAGTCCAACTGCTTGTGATCTTGGGTAAGAGATTGACTAACACATGTGTGTTCGTTGTTCCATATGCCTATCGTCCATTTGCTGCCGCCTTTTTTTTGGTATGCTCTCATCCTCATTGGACAACCCGCGTTATGATTTTGACAAACCATAATCAACCTTTTCGTATCACTTTTCAGAACGACTGTTGTGCGATGATTTGCCATACAATATTGTTTAATTGCCATCTGTACATCTTGCTTAGTGTCAAACATTTGGTCCTTATATAGCTCGTCGCCGATCTGCCAGTTAGGTATTTGTGCTCCATTCATATCATCCAATTCTTGATCTGGATATTCCCAATTAACATTCGTGAAATGGCTAACTCCAGACCAAAATGGTACATTATCATTTCCTGCATAATAAGATATCCAAAAACCCAATATATAATATTAATGTCGTTATATTTGATATTAGATATTTTATTATAAAACATTAATCCTTACGTACCTGCAACAGGAGGATCTTGCATTCTGACAATGCCTGGCGATGGAATTGGTTGTTCAACTGCAGTAGACGGACAACAATCAAAGTCACCATCGACATCCGTATCCGATGACTCGTTATCTGGAACAAGACCTTCATCACGCTCTTCCTCGGAACTATCTGTACGCCAAGATGGATCGTACATGTCATTGGCTGGAACCGCTTCATAAAAAATTTCTTGGGTTGGTGGTGCAAGCGTTGGGGACGCGACCTCAACTTCCACATTAACCTCGGGCACCATGTTTATGTCGATGATGTCAGTGCATGGATTGCTCGGTTGACTACTGGATTGTCCACCGTAGTTGACTTCTGCATACAATTCAATAAATCTTGACTCGCCGTGTTCAGAAGTGCTTGCATCTACTACTAACGTTACATCTTCATCGTCGACAATTTCCACACCAACCCATTGCACCGGGTTACCCGAGGCACATCTAGCGGTCAACCGAGCAAGAGTTTGACCACGTTGTAATCTTAACTTCTTGTATATTAACTTCTTCAGCTCGTGAAGATTGCATCTTGGGTTCATGCGAAACATTTTTGCATCACCTTCAAACACTTGCCCGTTTGGACCAAAGTATTTTCTTCCATTATAATAAACAGTTGCTATTAAATCATTCCTACCCTCACTCATCCTACAAAAATAGAAAAAAAACTAAGATTCAACAACAACACAAAAGTAGTAAACCTTAACATAAAAGGAAAAATTTGGTAGTGGTAGTTCATACCCGAAATAGAGTAATTTATAGCTCATAATTCGCTAGGAGGGGTAGCAAATTAAGTATCATAATTTCGCTGTACCCCCTAGCGAATTAGTGGGGAGATGACACTTGGCAGATATTACATATTTCGCTACCAGTCATGCCAAAAATAACCACATAATTCGCTACCTAGTACAACGAATTATGTGGGGAAGTGACACGTGGCCTGACTTTGAGTTGACATGAACTGACCCTTCTGCTGCATAATTCGCTACACATGGTAGCGAATTATGTGTCCATCAGGGGTATGACACGTGTCCAAAAGGTTGCTGACCGGGCTGTCCGTTTGACCACGTATTTCGCTACTACACTGTGTAGCGAAATACGTGGACCAGTGAGGACGTGACACATTATCAGGCCTAATTCGCTACACTGTGTAGCGAATTAGCCTGCGTGACAGTTTGAAAATTTTTACTGTGTGCGTGGCATTCTGGTAAATTTTATGATGAACAGTGACAAATTGGTCATTGTTTCCCTTAATATTATGTAACTGATATTCTACGATAGTTTTGAGCATGAATGATCGTTTGAAATACATAAGTTGGCCCCACGAGAGGACTGATTGTGGCCTTTGTCATGTGAACTTTTCCTTTGCCATCATGCAGTTTGTCCTGATAGGCACGTGAATTTCTTCAACAATTACTTTTCTTGGGGTCGACTCTTTAATTTACGAGTAAAATTTTTTATTCGAGCTTTGTTTGCAAATGTGGGGCCCACGAAAAAGTGTTGATATTAGAAAACGTTTGGTACCAGATGTTTTCTAATATTTTTGAGAAATTAATTTTTTTTTAATTTTTAATTTTTAGATATTATTACAAACTAAATGTAAAAATTATATTTTTAAAAATTAAATTTTCGAATTTTTTATTAAGAGAATTTGATGGCTTTGCTTCATCCTTTGCCTTTCCTGGGAAATTCTTTTACGGGCCCCACAACTAAGATGGCTTAGTCTGATCTAACGTGTAGGATGGTTGCACGACAAAGTGTAGATGGTTTGTCGGTGAGTGATCCTTTTCTTAAAGCATCCGGTGGACAGCCCGATGCCAGAAAATAAATTGAATCTTGAAGGGGAAGCTGGAGATCGTGGTGAAGGTCCGTGGTGGGATAGGAGAGAAGAAGGTTGGTCGAAATCTGATCTTCACGACGGTATAGGAAGAGGAACATGCTTTGGCGGCGAGCAGGACGGGGAGAAACACTGGTCGGTTTCTAGTTGGTTGATGAGGGGCACGGCGATGGCGTGGACTGGCTTGTTCGGTTGTTATCTTCCTGACTAGTTGCTTACTTCCTGGTTGGTTGACGGCGATATAGTATGTTAATGTAGGGTACTCTGGTAGTTATAATGGTAAAGACCAGACTTCAGAGTGTTACATATAAAAGGGAGGAGTGTGTAAGTAAACACCAAAGCACTATAGAAACTTCTCTTAATGTTACATATAAAAGACAGGAGTGTGTGTGAGTGATTGGGATAGAATAACAACATGAGAGTCAAGAAGATATGCCTCTGCAACGTGTGAGGGGGAGAGAGAAAGTCTAAGGAGTCTAGCCTTTTTAGATTAGGTATGCTAAATCCTCTGCCTAATTGCCAGGGGACAGCAGTGCAAAAAAAAGGGAAAAAACAAAACTAACCTATAATTTTTTATGAGTGTCTTCTAAAAGGTTATAGGTACGAGCTTTGATATTGGGCCCAATCAACTACGAGATTATTTATAGTAGTCCTGACACATCTATTCCTTCTATTAAGAAGCTGTCACTTACAGAGAAAAAACAAATTAAAATTAAAATTTGACACTTATGTCAAATAATCCTACCTCATATATATATATATATATATATATATATATATATAGGTAGGATCCTTTGACACCTCATCTCAGAGCTGTTAGATCAAAAAAAATTAATGGTGTCACATGCTTACAAATCAGAGTTGTTTGATCTTTTTTTGATCTAACGGCTCTTAGATGAAGTGTCAAACTTTAAATTTGACACCGGTGTCAAAGGATCCTACCTTATATATATATATATATATATATATATATATATATATATAGTTTAATCCATATTTTTTTAACATGCAATTAGGGGTGTTCATCAACCGATCCAAACCGATTCAAACCACGGAAACCGAACCGAAAAACCGATAACCGAATAAATCGAAAACCAAAAAACCGAAAATCGAAAAAAAACCGTAAATTTTAATTAGATTGGATCGGTTTTCGGATGAGTTGATGAAAATCGATCCAATCCAAACCGATCCATTATATTAATTCTCCTCTACCTACTTGGTCATTTCCCCAATCATAGCCCAAAAATTTCTAAATCTAAGACCCATTAACTCATCAATTAAATCCAAAAAAAAAATTAGTCACGTCTCATCAACTATAGTATTGTTTACTGATATTTTTGTATTTCAAAAAATAATAATTTACAAAGCCAATATATACAAAAGATGTTATTTGCACAATAATCATGAAACTAATTTTAGGATATTCGAAAAATCGAAAACCGATCCAATCCAAACTGA
Organism: Gastrolobium bilobum; assembly: GCF_033153095.1. NCBI lineage: Eukaryota > Viridiplantae > Streptophyta > Magnoliopsida > Fabales > Fabaceae > Gastrolobium > Gastrolobium bilobum. Next base: position 7,650 of record NW_026895486.1, read on the forward strand.
AAAAAATTGAATTGGATCGGATCGGATTTGAAAAAAAATCTAAACCGAAGGGATTGGATCGGATGAGTTTTGCTTCCAAAACCAATCCAATCTAGACCGTGAACACCCCTACATGCAATGTCTCTCAATTTCCCTCTCTTCTTACAAAACCCAGCTCTTCCCTTCAGAAATAGTTCACACATTATATATCATAGTTTAATCCATATCTTTTTAACATGCAATGTCTCTCAATTTCCCTCTCTTCTTACAAAACCCAGCTCTTCCCTTCGGAAATAGTTCACACATTAAACAACTCCCTAAAACCATGCCTTGCGAAGAACGTGGAACAATAGAATAATATTCAAGACTTATTCTAATCAAAAGAAAACCCTTACAAATAAGTAAGTGCCTCTAATGCCACAAACTTAGTTGAAAATATTTCTTCAATGGCTGCCCCTCTTAGGTTCTACATTCTCTTGTCTCTCACTCTCATCTCTACTCACTTAACCACTATCCATGGAGTGTTCTCAGAACAATCCCACATCATGTTACCCACATATCATCACCACACAGAGAAAATGACCCGTTTGCACTTCTTTTACCATGAAACCCTAGAGCCCCAAAACCCCACTGTTGTGCAAATTATTGATCCACCAAACAGTTCCAAAAATGCGTTTGGATCCACTTTCATGATGGACAGCATTTTGACTGAAGGAAAAGAGCTAAGTTCAAAGCCTGTTGGAAGAGCTCAAGGGTTGTTTGGTTTGGCTTCATTGGAGGACAGTGGAATGGTGATGCTGATCAATTTTGTTTTCACTGAGGGTGACTATGCAGGTAGCACCCTTAGCCTTCTAGGGAGGAACCCTGTTCAGGACACAGTTAGAGAAATTCCAATAGTTGGAGGCACTGGTGTGTTCAGGTTTGCTAAGGGCTATGCCATTCTAAAGAGTCTTTGGGATATTTCCTCAGCCAAAGACTTTGTTGTGGAGTATAATATCACTGTTTCTCATCCCTAGATCTTTTGCTAGTTCTTGTATTTGGGATTATTACTATGGTATTGATTAGGCTTTTAGGGTACCGCGACTGTTCGGTTCTCAAGTGCGTATACAAATTAAACCAAGAACTCACACGTGCAAGTGTACATGGTCACAAGTAATATATGATGAGTGAAGGAATATCGTTCCCATTTGGATAATTTGTAGAAATGTATTATCAGAATTTATGAAAGACAACAACAATGTATTTTTATGGTTTCTTATTTTTATATGAAATGTTTGTGGTTCCTTTTAACAAAGAGATAATGAGAATTGATATAAAACTAGTAAACAGCAGTATATACTAAACAAAGGTAACAGTAACAGTATTATGACACAAATGCAAGAGATAATCAATTATAAAAACTTACCAGATATGATTTCACTTTTTCAACACTTTAATCCTATAATCTGACTAAACCTGTTACAGTAGCTAATTCAACCAACGAAACCTGCTACAACATGTTCGCACTTTCCAGCACAACATTTTAGTTGAATTCAAGAATCCACGTTGGTGTATTCTCTCGATTCATACTACATTACAGAACAGAGGCTTCAAAGTTGTGAAATCAGAGCTATTCCTAGTCTTAATTCCACTGTCCATTGAGTTTTCCAGATTAACTCAACCTTCTAATTGAATAATCCTAATTAGCTAATCAAAATTGGCCATATCTCAAATAGCTTCAACAAAGAATACACAATGAACAACTTAAATCAGCTGCACACAGATCTAACGCAGATTACAGAATATCATAAATCAGAGATCCATCACGTCATAGTCCTAAAGGGAATTTAGCTCATAGCTAAATCAAAATGCAAAATAGACGTGAAGAAGAAGAAGAACGTTGAAGTTTCCATTAAATTAGCAAATGCACAGTACCTGAATTCCAAATTACAGATCTGATTATCTAGAATTACAGCAAAATAAAGGTCTGAAACAGCAACTTCATCAACAAGATAACTTTTCCAAGATCCGATTACATCACACAAATTCAGAAAATCAATTACAACCTCAATCTTCAATTTCACTACAAAGTGGTAATAGAGAAATTCCACAAAGAGAGAACAGTGAAAAATAACGAACAAGAGAGAGAAAAACTCAAAGACTCCTACAGCTATAGTCTAAAGTACGTGAAAGGGGAAAAAAATTACGAAAGTTTTTAGCTGATGTGTCCTCTTTGCTTGTTATAGTGATTCCTCTTTTAATCTCAGCCTTCTATTCCAGAAATGATCTAATGGCTGCTAAATGTCCTGAATAGTAACTTTGATGAAGTGTCTGGCTGTCATTTTCATGGTCCACCTCTGTTGAGCTGTCCACTCTCTTTTCTTCCTTTTAAACTTCATAACCTGACTATTAGCACCAAAAAAATTACAAACGCATGTCTCAGTAGCCAAGTCATCACAAGATCAATTTAGATTAAAAGAACAGCATTTTTTTTTACTAAAGTTCACATTTCTCAAGCAATGATCAGCACATATAACATCAGTATAAACATCCCAACAAAACACCCCAAACTTAAGCGTCTACTCGTCCTCGAGTGGATCAAGTCAACATTCCAACAAGCAGATTAAGCATGGTCCGGATTAACAAAACACAATTCACCGATTGGATAGATACCCATACCTTCCACAATGAACCACCAAGTTCAGGTGTTGCCCCTACTAACAAACTCCCAAATATGATCCTCTCTTCACCCTCTAACCGTCCTTTTATTCGTCACTCACAACAGCTCCCTCTCCCATTTCGCTTTCTCCATTCACAACTTTCCATGTGGCCTCCTTCGTAACTGATTGTTGTTTTTTTTTTTGTGTGTTCCTTTGTCTCACTGCCACTTCCCTCCTTTGGGCTCATATCCTCAGATTGGGCTACATTGATTCCTCCATCCAGTTGGGCCTTCCTACGCTTATAATATTTGATAAAAGGTTCCCGGGGCCATCAACATACCGTTCCACGGAGTCCCTTATTTATAGGGAACTCAAGGACAAGAGACATAAATTCCTAAACAAAATTGTCTGCATCCACAAAACTGTCTTCTATTTATCTTAGTTTTGTCTTAACTTTGCATGTCTCATTTCTTGATAAACTGTCATTCCATATACAAACTGTTCTTGATGGACATCAGTATGGTTTTTATCTGCCTTTTCCTTAATTACTATCTTCGATATATATAGCCCTTCCATAGGTAGTTATTCTGGACGTGGGTAGTTATGGATACCATCATGTAATCGTGGTGGGACCTACTTGGGGTTCTAGTCTTTGGCTGGCCGGCTTCCTTTCCGGGTAAAACCCCCTCCGAGTTCTTCCAGCTCTTTTCCTTGACTTTAAATATCCGGATGTATAAACCCAGAACATTAAGACCCCAAGCTCGAAGTGTAATGTCTATTTTACTCCGAGTTTACCAGTTAATTTACCTTTTATAATTTCCCTTTATTATACGTCAGCATCCTCATTAAATGCTTCTTATTTATTCAAATCTTGATTGCCATTTGTCACTTACTTACTGCCTTGATTTTCCAAACCACTTCCCCTCTGAAACGTTATATCCTGACAGCCATCATTGCCTTTCGAAATTCGAAACGCCAATTACTTTATCTCTTTCCTTTATTACCACCTGCTTTTGATTTTCTCATTTACTCATTTTTACCCTCCCTTCTTCTTTTCTCCAGCATTTTCTTCTTCGTTCTCCTCTGCTTAAGTTTTCTGGTTCTTTCTTCTTTCTGCGTTTTCTTGAGATTCTTTGTGCGAACTTGGTGTGACGCTGCTACATTTGGTTGCTGTTCCTCATCAGACTATACAAGTAAGTTCTTTTATCTTGACACTTGCTTTCGTTTCTTCTTTCTTGCCTAATTTTAACCTTCACTCTAAAAACTGTTACTTGCATCTTTAAACATGATCCTGGTAAACTCACTTGTTATCCTGACAAAGACCTTCCTTGTATTTGTTCCTTCACCTTCTTCAATACTCCTTTACCGGCTTTATACGTTCTGGACGGATTAAGAATCCATTTATAACTACTAATAACCACCATTTTCTTCAGTTGAACTTTTAACTTGTAATATGTCTTCTAAACTAGTTTTTACTGGTACCTTTCCGTCCAGGCCATGCCGCCGAGGAATCGCCCCTTCCGTTCGCTTCCACTTTCTCGCTTCGCCATACCTTCTACTGTGGAAAGTTTAGAATGGGTTGATGAAGAAGCTCTAGGACTTCGTTCTTCGTATGAAAACCATCCGAGTAATCTTCACACAGCCTTACAATCAATCCCTCTAGTTCGTGACTCCATTATCACTTCTTTCCGAGTTGCTGTACCCAGAGAAGAAGAACATGTCTGTTCACCTTCTGGGCAAGGTGAGAATTCTTTCTTTTTTGCCTATAAATGCTTATTTTCCGAGCTTAAGGTAACCCTACCTTTCACTGAGTTTCAAATGGATGTCCTAAATCATCTTGAAGTCGCTCCCTCTAAACTTCACCCAAACAGCTGGTGTTTCTTACATACCTTTAAGATAATTTGTAAATCTTTTGGATTCAGTTACTCTTTTCGGGTCTTTTTCTGTCTATTCGCCGTGTTCCGAAATGCTATTGATAAAGGAAGTACTCGCCATAGTTGGGTTTCTTTAAAAGCCCGTCCCGGGTTTCGCTGGTGTACTATATATGAAGACAACAGGAAGAACTTCAAAGAAGATTACTTCGAAATTTGTATACCTGAGGCTCTTCCGGCTACACCGTCTGCCTCTTCTTCTTCTTCTCAATCTGCCTCTCCCTCTGCCTTCTTTCTGGATCAGGACGGGGCTCCTCGATTCCCTCTCAGTTGGAACCAACATCATTATACTACGTCTGCGAAAGCATTTTTAACTAACTCAAAGAATTTGAGTACTGATGAATTTGAAACTTTCACATGGTTCAAAAAACTGACTTCCGAGTTAGCCAAGCAAAACATTTCTATCATTCCTCGGTCTATTCTAGGGTATAAAGATTTTCCTGAGTGGATTTGCAGGAAATTAAGTAAGTAACTTATCCATTTTCTTTATATTATCATATATACTCGCCCTTTAACTTTTATATTTGTTGTATTTTTCTTTCAGATAAGATCATGGATCCTACCTTCTTTGCTCGCCAGAAAAAAAAGGTTATTCAGCAAGATGATTCTGCTGCCTCTGGTGATAAAGTTGTGCGTACTGATCCTTCCTCGGCTTCTGGCGAAAAAGAAGGCTCTCCTACTCCTTCTTCTCTCTCGGCTACCTCCGCAACGGGTTCTATCCCCAGTGACACTGTGGTACTAGATACGGATGCCCCTGTTGATTCAGGTGACACCCGCCACAAAAAACGAGTTCAGATTAACGAACCCAGCCCGGATCCCCCTTCTAGTGACAAGTCGCTGACGCCTCCGTCTTCAGTGATTGCAACTCCTTTTTCAGTTCCTCCCTTTATCAAGAAATTACAACCTTGTTTTACCGCTGGGCTCCGTGAAAAATGGGATAAGTTTTCTGTTGATCAATTAATTGGCAAATTTACTGAAATCCAAGATAACTCCTTCCGTGAAGCCCACTATTACGAGATGGAACTGTTAGCACTAGCTGAACATCAACAACTACTTATTGAGCTGAAAGAGTTGCAACTCTTTAAAAACAATTTCAAATCTGAACAAGCTCGCTTGACTCAAAGGGCCGAAGCTGCCGAGTTTGTTGCCCAAGGTTTTCAAGTGAAACTTAAAGAAACTGAAAAGCTGGTCCAAAAAGTCAATGATGAGTTTACTATTCTTAAACGGGAAAATGATGAGTTGACTGAAGAGCATAAAATGTTGAAGAAGAATTTCGAAGATTCAGACTTCCGAGTAGCCGAACTGGAACTAGAAGTGGAAACCTTGAAGAAAAACGTGACTTCTTTACATCAAGCTGTCGAGGACATGGATTCTAAATATGTTGCTTTTTCTCATCAAATTCGTGGTTGGATTGTAGATCAAGTGAAGTTCTTTCACCCGGAAACTGCTCTTCCTCACTTGGAGAAAATTGATACTTTCAACTTTGTGGATAATGGCCGACTATGCACCCACAATGAAAAAGGATCCATTACTGTGCTTGCCACCTGCCCATCCGAGTACGTGGGAACTACTTCGACTTCCGGCAAGACTACCTCGGAGGGCACCCCAAAAGATGCTTGAAGAAGTGGGATGCCACTTTTATTTTGTACCTATTTTAACTTGTTTTAGAATGACTGTCTGTTTTGTAATGACTGTGTATGTTGGATCCTTGATTTCTTGCGGTTTTAATACTTCTGCCATTACTTCATTTACTACTATATTTTACTTTGATCCGATTTATTCTGGTAACTTGCTGTTGTATAAATTATAACGCAACTCGGCAAAATTTGTTTTTGCCATATCCCATAACACTTATCTTTTTAAAACTCTGAAATCCATTAACATTTTTATAAACATGCGCTATCCAAAATCAACCTCGCTTCCGAGTAATAATCAAACGGGTGCCCAAGAGGCCATTGAAGGCAGCAAGGGACTTTTGACCCTGCTTCCGAGTAGGAAGTAGACACGTGCCCAAGAGGCCATTGAAGGCGGCAAGGGACTTTTGACCTTGCTTTTGAATAGGAATTAAACAGGTGCCCAAGAAGCCATTGAAGGCGGCAAGGGGCTTCTGACCCTGCTTCCGAGTAGGAATTACAGGTGCCCAAGAGGCCATTGAAGGCGGCAAGGGACTTTTTGACCATGCTTTCGCGTAAGAATTAAACAAGTGCCCAAGAAGCCATTGAAGGCGGCAAGGGACTTTTGACCCTGCTTCCGAGTAGGAATCAAACAGGTGCCCAAAAGACCATTGATGGCGGCAAGGGGCTTCTGACCCTGTTTCCGAGTAGGAATTACAGGTGCCCAAGAGGCCATTGAAGGCGGCAAGGGACTTGTGACCCTGCCTCTGAGTAGGAATTAAACAGGTGCCCAAGAGGCCATTAAAGGCGGCAAGGGACTTTTGACCCTGTTTCCGAGTAGGAATTAAACAGGTGCCCAAGAGGCCATTGATGGCGGCAAGGGGCTTCTGACCCTGTTTCCGAGTAAGAATTACAGGTGCCCAAGAGGCCATTGAAGGCGGTAAGGGACTTGTGACCCTGCTTCCGAGTAGGAATTAAACAGGTGCCCAAGAGGCCATTAAAGGCGGCAAGGGACTTTCGACCCTGCTTCCGAGTAGGAATTAAACAGGTGCCCAAGAGGCCATTAAAGGCGGCAAGGGACTTTTGCTCCATCTAGAATATACATCTCTGAAAAGCTTGCTTTATTGAATTCAAAATTTAACATACGAAATATTCGTCAGCTACCGAGCATAATCTGATAGAAAACTACTATACGAAACTTAAATCAGAATTTTCCTAACAACAGTAAAGCTTAATCTTCCTAACACAAAATATTACCCAATAACTACACATGCTCGCTTGTCTCCTATTCCTACCAATTTCTGAACTCTTAAACTTAAATACCTTTTGAGCTTGCCCGTGTTCCAATATCGTGGGATAGATTTCCCATCCAAATGCTTTATTTGATAAGCTCCTGTATTAGTGGCCGACGTTACTCGGTACGGACCTTCCCAATTAGCTGCTAATTTCCCATCTCTTGCATTCTTATTTCCCACATCTGCCCACCTGAGCACCAAATCTCCTACCTGGAAGGTTCGCTTGACCACTGTTCTATTGTATCTTGTCGCTGCTCGCTGCTTGGATGCCATTTTGACAATTGTTGTTTTGTCTTTTTCTTCCCCCAACAACTACATATCAATCTTCATCAACTCGCTATTCTCTTCTTCTTTATCTTCTAGAACCAATTTCCTTCTCCATGATGGTTCTCCGACCTCTACAGGTAACATTGCATCAAACCCGTAAGTTATTTTGAACGGTGTTTCTTGAATACTAGACTGCATAGAAGTTCTATATCCTCATAACACACTATCTAGCTCTTCCACCCAACTACCTTTGCATGTCTCTACTCTTCTTTTCAACCCGTTTGTCAGGATTTTGTTTGCCGACTCCTCTTGCCCATTCATTTGTGGGTGTTCAACTGCTGCAAACTGGTGCTTTATTCCTAAGTCAGCTACTACCTGCCGAAATTTTCTATCTATGAACAGTGTCCCATTATCCGTTATGATTATAGTCGCAATACCAAACCTGCAGACTATTTTCCCAATGAAAAACTTCTGGATTTTCCGAGCAGTAATAGTGGCTTCGGGTTCTGCCTCTATCCACTTGGTGAAGTAATTAGCTGCCACTATCAAGTATTTTACTCCTCCGGCTGCTCTGGGAAACGGACCCAAAAGGTCCATTCCCCATTTAAAAAATGGCCATGGAGATGAAATCGTGAACAACTCTTCTGGAGGAGCTTGATATATATTAGAAAACTTCTGACATTGTTCACATCTGCGTACATGCTTTTTAGCATCTTCTCCCATTGTTGGCCAAAAATATCTTGCTCGTATAGCTTTCCTTGCTAACGACTTCCCTCCTAGATGATGTCCATTAATCCCTTCATGTATCTCTTCTAATACATATTCCGTGTTCGGTGGAGCTATGCATTTCAGCAAAGGAGTCTGCTGTATAATGGTCCTCAGATTTTCCTGAGGCTTTAATGCTCGCCAACTTTGACAACACATCTGCGCTAACATT
>NW_026895487.1:0-165196 GCF_033153095.1 Gastrolobium bilobum
CCTGGAGCTCAAGTCGAGGCTGGTGTCCGCACCCATCATTCAAAGCCCAGATTGGAGTCTTCCTTTTGAACTAATGTGTGACGCCAGTGACTTCGGCTTGGGAGTAGTTCTTGGGCAGCGAAAAGACAAAGTATTCAGAACTGTTTACTACGCTAGTAGAACTCTCACTCCGGCACAAGCCAACTACACAGTGACGGAGAAGGAGATGCTGGCAGTTGTATTTGCATGTGACAAGTTTCGTTCATATCTAATATGTTCCAAAGTCACAGTCTTCACTGATCATTCAGCAATCAAGCAACTCTTTGCTAAGAAGGATGCAAAGCCAAGACTAATTAGATGGGTACTATTGCTCCAAGAATTTGACCTTGAGATCAAGGACCGGAGAGAAAGTGATAACAAGGTGGCTGACCACCTATCTCGATTAAAGAGAGCAAGCCCACAAGAAGGAGATCATATCAAGGAGACATTCCCTGATGAGCAGCTTCTAATGATCGCTGAAAAACAAGCTCCTTGGTTTGCAGATATTGCAAACTACCTGGCTGCCGGAATCGAGCCATACCACTTGAATCACCAAGGGAGAAAGAGGTTCCATCATGAAGCTAAGCAGTATTTCTGGGACGACCCTTTGCTCTACAAAAGGTGTTCTGACCAATTACTTCGAAGGTGTATCCCTGAAGAAGAAAAACAGAAAATACTGGAGCAATGCCACAATTCCCCTTATGGAGGACACTTTGCTGGAGCAAGAACAGCAGCTAAAGTGCTGCAGTCAGGTTTATACTAGCCCTCCTTGTTTAAAGATGCTAATGTTTTTGTTAAAAAATGTGACAGGTGCCAGAGAACAGGGAACATTATAAGAAAACATGAAATGCCCCTTGTTCCAATAATGGAGGTTGAATTGTTCGATGTATGGGGCATTGATTTCATGGGGCCTTTCCCACCTTCCTTTGGAAACAAGTATATACTTGTTGCAGTTGATTATGTGTCGAAATGGGTAGAAGCTGTTGCTACCCCCACTAATGATGCCAGGAAAGTGCTGAAGTTCATCAAAAAGAATATTTTCACTCGATTTGGAACCCCTAGAGCAATTATCAGCGACGGGGGTACACACTTCGTGAACAAACAATTCCAATTGCTCCTGAAGAAATATGGAGTGCAACATAAAATTGCAACCCCTTACCACCCACAGACCAGCAGGCAGGTAGAGGTGTCCAACAGGGAGATAAAAAAAATCCTGGAAAAGGTCGTAAACCCAAATAGAAAAGATTGGTCCAACAAATTGGATGATTCCCTATGGGCGTATCGAACAGCTTATCGAACGCCCATTGGCTGCTCCCCCTATAAGTTGGTGTTTGGAAAAACGTGTCACTTGCCTCTGGAACTTCAACACAAAGCATTCTGGGCCATCACATTGCTAAACATGGATTCCAGAATGGCTAGGGAAAATAGGTTGCTCCAGTTGGTTGAACTGGAAGAATTCCGGAGCAAGGCATATGAAAACGCCAACCTCTACAAGGAGCAGATGAAAAAGTGGCACGATAAAAAGCTTATCAAGAGAGAGTTAGAAGTTGGAGACAAAGTGCTGCTGTATCGATCCAGATTGAAACTGTTTCCTGGAAAGTTGAAATCAAGATGGGAGGGACCTTATGCAATCATTGAAGCACTTCCCAATGGAGCATTTGCCATTGCTCATGAAACATCTGGAGCAACGCTCAGGGTAAATGGACACAGACTCAAGAAGTATAATAGAGGGATCAAGGAGCATGAGAAACTAACTTCTCATCTCGATGACCCAGCTGAAGTCTGACTCAAGGAGCAACAAGTCGAGCTAAGACTATAAACGAAGCGCTACTGGGAGACAACCCAGATTTATTTCCACGTCGTTCTTTTTATTATTATTGTCTTTGTTTGAGAAAATTAATGTGCTAACCATTGCAGGAAGCTAGTTTTGGGGTTGCTCTTGAGCAACCTGATCCCAAAAGCAAGGAGCAACCAACACTTAGAATTTGATCCCTCAATGAGAAACCAAGTTCTAATTGAGCTGATCCACTTGCCCCTTTTATCCCAAGGGCCTGCAATGGGCCGCATGCGAAAAAAGAGAGAGAAAACCGAATGGTGGAAGCAACGGAAGGATAATATCTCCACGCCGTGCTGTCACATCCTTCCAATCAAGCGAGAGTAGCAGTTTCAAAAAGAAGAAACCGTCAGAGCAGAGGACATTTGCTTTCCCCCAGGCATTTATGTGCAGCAGACGCTCTTCCACCCCATATCCGCCACTCAGCAAAGCCACGATCACCACTATACAGAGCGTTTTAACCTTCCCATCCTCCCCTTCGTTCCTTTATAAACACAGAACTAATATTTCATTCTCATAATCTTTTCTCCTTCAACCCACAAAAATCCAACCTTTACTCCCCACTCCATCCCTCCTACTCAGAACATTACACCATGACACGTCCAAAGGCCATTATACTTGTTGCTTCTATCTCCAAGAAGAGGACCCGAATAGGGAAAAAGCTCAAACCTGAGCAGACCACAGTCGACCGTACAGTCATACCAGAACGGGGCATAGTCCTCAGTAGCTCCAAACACGGAGATCTCAACCGATGGCTGACCGAGGATATAGCAAAACTGGATTGGGAACTCTTCATTGAGCCTCCTTCAAGAGCTCACACTGAGTTCGTGACTGCATTCTTGGAGGGAATGAAGAAAGAAGATCTTCCAAAACTCCTCATCAGAGGCGTGAAAGTAGACTTCTCCCCTGAAGAAATCAACGAAGCATACAACACTGCTTCAGTTCCTGCCGAACAAGATGAGTTCGATAGATACTGTGCTGGCTGAGGGGATGAGGCCGTAACTGAAGAAGTGCTCTAAGAAATAGGCTCAGAGGGAGCAACCTGGGGAACTAAGGAATCCCTCCCTAGGAAGCAACTCAAATTCGAAGCAAAGGTATGGATGCATTTTATTAACTCCCGTCTGATTCCCGTGAGCAACGACTCTAGAGTGAACTGGGAAAGAGCAGTGCTCGTCTTCTGCATCTTAACTAAGAAGAAGTTTGATGTTGGGAGGATTGTTTACAAACAACTGGTGGCAAATGCACCAAGAAACTCCCCCTTCTTTTTCCCTTGTCTGGTCACTGAAATGTGTAAGAGGGCTGGTTTAAAGGCCAACATCCCGATTTCGGAAGAAATCATTCCAGAAGGGTCGGACATTGATCAGTCCACGATAAAAAGAATCAGAGACAATGAAGGATTGGAAAGTGAGGAGGAAGAAGAAAAAGAAGAGAAAGAAGAAAAAGAAGGAAAGAAGGAAGAAGAGGAAGCTGAAGTTTCGGGGAATGTGAAGGAAGAACCTCAGAAAACTCCAAGAAGGGAAAAACTTCCCTTTAAGAGAGCTCATGCAAGGGGTGGACGAAGGCAGTTCCTAGTCGAGACAACTGACATAACTCAATGTCAAACTATGTTTGGTCTCGGAGCAGACCTTCTAGCCACTCAAGTGCAAGCCTTAGAAGACACAGTTGGAAGGGAGCTGCAATCTCTGAAAGAAGCCAGCTTGCTCATCAACAAAGAAAAGGTGGCCCTGCAGAATGAACTTGACCAGATAAAAAATGCTGGACCACTGCCGCAGAAAAAAAGGATTGAGGAAGGAGAGGGATCCTCAACCTTGCAAAACACGGTAAAAGACCTGGTGAAAGCAGTAGAGATGATGAACAAGAGAATGGAAGAGAGGGAGCAAGCCCACGAAAAAAGCAGGAAGGACTGGAAGGAGGAGATCGGGCTCTTGAAAGATGAATTGATGAAAAGCAAAGAGGAGGAAATTCAACTTCGATTGTACTACCGAGCTCGGGATCAAATCTTCGCCAGTAACTGGGGAGAAAAATTCAAGGGACAAACTCCATATCCACCGTTTCCAAATGTCTTCCCTCCAGAAGCAATAACAAATGCTTCGTTTAGCGGAGCAATACAAGAAACTGGAGAGCATTAAGGGTCGCTACGGCGACCCCAGGTTCATTCGTTCCCTATCCTTTTTAACTTGTTTAAATCTGTTGGAATGAATGCCTGAAAGTTTTGTGGTGGAATGTTACTGACTTTGCTCTTAGATAAATGACTTCTGTGGTGTACCAGGGATTCGCCACCCTGTTTTATTTTTTAAAAAAAAATATTGTTTTTAATTTTTGCTAAGTTTACAGTCCTAAGTGTCCTGATCTACTCAATGATTCTTTTTGCCCAGGATTATGCTCCTTGAGATGTCCTAAAGAGTTTTCAGTTTCTAACAAAGCAACATAGGGCATCACTCTGATTTAGAGCAACACCATGCACAAAAAGCAGCACTCCAAAAATCGGACACTCTGTTATTCATTGGACTTATTGAGTTTCCAAGGAAAGAACTTCAGGCTGTTTAAGTAAAATTACTCTACCCCTCTTTGGTTCAAAAAAAAAAAAAAAAAAAAGGGTCAGCTCTTCTGCTCCAAAAATTTCGCTCAAAGAGCTCAAGTCATCAAGGTGAGAGCAAGAGCCGCTCAAAGAGCATGCTGTTGAAGGTCAGCCCTATGCAGAGACAAGGGTAATTGACTTCCAGTTAAAAGACCTGAAAAGAAAGAAATAGAGAAGGGAGCTAGAAAGTAAGAGAAGAAATCAAGCCAAAAAGTTCAATCCGTAAGCAACTCTGTGGGAAACTGACTAAAAGAGTGGAAGAATTCACACACACAATAAAGCTGGTGAAACTCACAAGTCAGATGAGTGCTCTAATGAAACAATGAAAGGAGTTAAGTTAACTCTTCATCGATAATCTCAAGGAGCATTACCCTGCCACAAGAAGACTGTTGGTTGTGAAGGATTACTCGGGACGAGTAATATCTAGTTTTGGGGTGTTAATAGTCCTCAAGAGTTGAGGCCCATTAAGTGTAAATTGTTCCACAAAACCCATGTTTTGGTTATAAATCACTCCCTCCAACCTTCTTCTTTTCATATAGAGCAACTGTTTTGAATAGTGGACCAGAGCAATGCCGAAAGTGGGAATTAAGGTAGGCTGGAGCAAATTTAACATTATCTTTTTCACAATAACTATTGGGTTAGTTTTCTTTTTTCAGGACACCTAAGGCCCATCAAAAGGAACCACAAAATGAAGAGAGAAGAAGGAGTGTTGCGCAGAAAGGAAAAAGAAGTCTGCTATAGTACAACAGCAGTCAAAGGAAGCAATGGGGAGCCGCCACGTCAGCTACAACAGAGAAGGTGGAGGTGCTGTCTCTGCTACAATACGAAAGCAAAGAAGCTGAGCAATGGGGAGCCACCACGTCAGCTACAGCAGAGAAGGTGGAGGTGCTGCCTCTGCTACAGTACGAAAGCAAAGAAGCTGAGCAATGGAGAGCCGCCACGTCAGCTACAACAGAGAAAGTGGAAGTGCTGACCTGAATCCGATACTCCTACTCACAAAGGGAGCCAAAAGCAAGGGGGACCACTTCCATTTAAGGCCAAGCTGGCAAGAAGCAAAGCCACCATTGGAGAGGATTTAGACAAAGCGCAACCCTTGATGAAAGGAACAATGGAGATCAAATGAAGAACCCTATAAAAGGAACAGGCAATCCTCATAGAGAGGAAGAATCAGCACCCATCCTAGGACCGGTTGTCTCTTTGTTTTCCTATTTCTTTGTAAAAATCAGCACCCATCCTACACAACCAAGCAATAGGCTATATGAACTGCAAATGTGAAAATTCATTGGGCTTAAAGATTAACTTGAAAAGGGATTTCTAAGGGATTAGGATTCCAATAGGGTTAATAAGGTTAAGATCACTAAGGGATTAGGGCTTAACTAATTAATTATAGATGGTGAATTGTTTGATCATTGGGTAATTAAACATAAATATTAATCATTATTACAAGGTGGGAATCAGAAAGGTGTTGGCGTCCTTTACTGCAATAGTTTTCTTTACAATATTTTCTCAAATCTCAACCCCTTTGGCTTTAAGTTTTCAACTTCTCTTGAATTGTTCATAAATGATTGAATAATTCACAATTGTTACAAACACTATTACTTTCAAATCAACTCTTGTTCATCCAATAAGAAAGGAAAAGTTAAATTTAATTTGGTGCCTCAATCCTCGTGGGACGATATTCTTACTCACTTTTTATTACTTGGTACGATCGGTGCACTTGCCGCTTTTATGCAACAACAAGTCTCAATGAAAGGTAACTTTCTATATTATTTATTTGTTGTGATTATTTTAATAACATAATGAATATAATTGATTTAAGTATAAGTTATGATTTGTCAGAAATACAATCTTATTTCAAATGTCTAAAACCCACAAATACAGAACTCGAATCCTATTAATCTCAGAGACAAAATGTTTCAAATGTGAAAAATTCTTCTCAATTTCAAAGACAAAGTGTACCACCACGAGCATCTCAATTTCAAAATTTTCAATCACCACCTCAAGTAAAAGTTAATGTAGAAAATCTTGAAGTGGATCCGGGAAAAGACCTTCAATTTATTCAATGACTTCAAATCGTATATAGAGAGATAGGATATTCAGAGAGCTTATTTGCTCAAGGGGTCAACTCAGCCAATTCTTTATCGTATTCAGCTGAAAGCAACATATTGATATTGCCTTTTCAAATATTGATATTGCCTTTTCAAATATTGATATTGCCTTTTCAAATATTTCTGAACAACAAAGAATTTTTTATCGTATTCAGCTGAAAGCTTCTTTAGATTGTGCTAGATACCTAGTACAAAATGGTCAGCCTTTTCGGGGACATGATGAATCTGAAAGTTCAAATCAACAAGGTTTATTTCTTGAAACTCTAAAGTTTTATACTAAGCCAAATAAATAGATAAGTCATGTGGTCTTGCAAAATGCCCCCGATAATCACAAGTTGACTTCACCAAAATTTCAGAAAAATCTTGCTCAAGCTTGCGCTGATTTCAGTGTTAAAGCAATAATTAGTGATCTCGGCGAGGATTACTTTTCCTTGCAATTAAAGAACAAATGCAGTTATACTTTGGTATGTAAACAAAAATGGGTCCATTGTTGAATATTTTATTTGCATAATTCATGTTTCAGATACTATTGCACAATCACTAAAAGCAGCAATTGATGGGCTATTTTCTAAACTTGGTTTAAGTTTGTCTAAATGTCACGGTCAAGGCTATGATGATGCTAGAAATATGCGTGGTGAATTTAAAGGGCTTAAGATTTTGATTTTGGCAGACAACAAATTTGCATTGTACATTCATTGTTTTGCTCATCAGTTACAATTGGCACTTGTGAAGGTTGCAAAATATCACAAAAAGATTCAAGAATTTTTTGACATGCTTCAAAAGATAGCTACCGTTGTAGGAGGTTTATACAAGCAGAAGAAAATTCTTCAAATGAATCAATATAAGCATATAGTTGAAAGAATTGCTCGAGGTGAAATAACAATTGGAAAAGGTTTAAATCAAGAGACAACCTTAAATCGACCTGGAGACACTCGTTGGGGTTCCCATTTTGGTATAGTCATAAGTGTTATCTCATTATTTTCTCCAATAAGTTCCTTGATGAAAATTATTGAAGACGAGCCTAAGAATGATGCTGTAAGAACTAATGCAGGTTGCATTTTGTATGCCATGGAGGATTTTGAGTTTGCATTCTTGTTGCATCTTATGCAACTTATCTTGTGGATTTCTTATGAGTTATCACAAGCACTACAAAGAAAAGATCAAGACCTTTTAAATGCAATTGGTTTAGTGAAGGTAGTCAAATCTTATTTACAAGAAGAGAGAGATAATATTTTGATGAATTACTTCAAGAAACGAACATTTTTGCCAATAAATATGATATTGACATTCCAAATATGGAGGATGTTTATCTTCTTAAAGGGAGATCAAGACAGAGATTGGAATCATTCATATTCTTGCACTACTTTAAGGTGGAGTTATTTAATAGAGTGGTAGATACTCAGGTTAAAAAGTTGGGTGATCGATTTGATAATGTCAATACCAAGTTGCTTGAGTGTTAAAGTTGTCTTGATCCTCATGATTCATTTGGTACTTTTAACAAAGAAAAATTGATTGAGTTTGCTAGATTTTATCATTTGGAGTTTAATGAGCTTACATCTTATTTCTTTGCTGATGTAAGAGTTGATTCTGATTTTGTCAATTTGAAAAGAATTTCTGACCTTGCTTGGATGATGGTTGAGAAGAGAAAGAATATTTTTTATGCATAGGTCTATTTGTTGATAAAGTTCACACTCGTTCTACCGGTAGCAACTGCTAGTGTTGAGCGAGTTTTTTCTGCAATGACTTTTGTTAAGGATAAGTTGTGCAATCAGATAAGTGATTATTGGTTTAACGCATGCATGCTAACTTTTGTTGAATGTGATATATTTGATAAGATTGATGATGAAGATATAATGCAATATTTTCAAGCAATGAAGAATCGAAGAATACTTTTGTAATCGTTCTATTGTAATAGCTTAGTTAACTCTTGATTACTATTTTTTTATGTTAAGTTGAAGTTTTCTTTTCTTTTCTTGTTTATATTCTTTTATTTTTTAATGCATTTAAAACTTTCTTTAAAAAAAATTCCAATCAGATAGTTTGGCCACTTTGTGACTTTTTTGCATTTCCCCTCATCTCAGTATATCAGCTTTTCATGAAGGCTAGTCACTGTTAATTCTGCCAATGCAGATGTTAAATACCTTTTTGTGTTGAGATTAAATGCCATTAATTCTGATGTATACTATTTTTCAGGTAGTAACTGAAGAGATAGGATGACTTGATTTTTATGCTTCGTATGCTTAAATAAACTACCAGGAGAAAAGGCCCAAACATCATGCTCGCTAGGAAGAGAAAGAGATAATTTATTCTGTAGTTTTTACCATGTGTTATGATGTATTTTCTTGGTTTGCATACTTTAATTGCTCAACTCAACAATCATTGGACACAGCTTCACTGTCATACTTGTTTCTTTGGTAACATTTAATTTATACATCATTTTTACTAGTTTTCTGTCTGCTTAGAGTTGTTATTCACCATGTATCTTTTTTCTTCTTTCTAAACATTCTTAGTCAGGGGTTGCTAAGTATTTGTCAAAATCACTGGGCTGCTTATGACAAATCAGGGTAGACTGGTTTTGGTGGAAAAGGTTCCTATATTGATATGTCAACTCCTCCACGTGAAAGTTATATCAAAAAATAAATTTCGAGGACGCTGCCCCTGAACCCCTACCACTAAATATGCAGATATGAATTAATATTTTGGGTCCGCTACTGTATGTGTGTATACTGCGTCGTTAAATTATTTATTTATCATTAAGAACATCTGTATACATAATATCTATGTAATAAAAATTCATCACGTGTTAATAATTTACCAAGTGTATATGTTTTTCTGTGAGCATAACGGTAAAAAAATACATTACTTCAATATTGATAGTTACGGTGCTAGTAATATGTCTTGGATTTTGAATTATGCTGGGGGTGATATTAGAGATTTTGGTTTCTGAAGATACTGGCCGCAACGATGCTACTACAATGCAAGACATTAAAATGACAACCATAATAACAAAGAAGCTTAAACTGGCTCAACAACCACGCGAAGGCTGCAGTGACAACGACCCCGGCAGTGAAGATGAAAAATATGAGATGAGGCTTAGGGCACGCTGGGACGGAGCTTCCGGCAGAAGCAAATGGTGCTGGACGAGAATCGTGTGCTAATCTAGGAAGAGAACACCAAACATAAGTCGAAGGTCCCTAACAACCTGGTGAAGAACGTTGGCCTAGTTAATCAGATCGACACGCGCGTCTTGAACCACGAGAATAAAATAAAATGGTTCAGTTGGGTTGATGGCATTGTGCATGGTGTTACTGTTGTTGAAGAGTCGGCTCAATGGCCGGACAAAAAGAAAGAATGTGAAGCATCTAATATTCCAAAAGAATACAAAAGGAGATCCAAATCATATAACGAGGAATGCTGGAAAAAAGAGCATGTGCAGAAAGACCAAGAAAAGAATGGTCCACCAGCATTCATTTGAAATTTGAAAAGAAAGCAACTCCTTATAAAGGAAGCATCTCCAATAGCACACAAACTCACCAAAAGCTTCTCCATATGCGCTCCAAATTCCAACAAAATAACTTCTAATAAAGTCGGCAAAGGCACAGTAGAAAGAAAGCCAAAAGTTTGCAATCATGGTCTTATATAAAAGTTTTTACAAAACTTCCAACCTTTAGCACTCCTGCGAGTCCTACCAGAAAATATCACATGCTCCATTTTCCCAAAAGAAACATCTCATGAAGAGAAGTTGATAAACTCGTAGTTTATCATGTTTTCAAGGATTAAAATCACTCTTATATATACTCAAAAGCATGAAAAATTAGAGTTATTTGGCTAAAAAGCATGGAGTTTGAATTATTGATTTATGCGAATGATTTTTGCTTGTTTTATAAGACAATTGAGTTGAATTAAAGAATTAGAACAATGGTTAAGTTTGAAGAATTTAAAGCGATAAATGAGGAGTAACCATTTAGTGAAAGTCTCTCCAAATCTTTCTTTCGGCCAATATTTTGTATCCAAGATAATGGATTTGGATCTCGTATCAATTGAGCAATTGTAAATCTCTCTTTTATCTTTCCAACGAGACCAAGATCATATCAATTGGCAGTGTATAGCTAAGTTATGGCCAAAATACGAAATCATAATTTTGTTGTCATAATAGCATGTTTTAACGTGCTCCAGCCCGTTTAATGCCCAATTGCAATGCAATTAAGGTCCATTACGTGGTTTTCACCTAAAACAAGGATTCCTACACCTATTTAAGCTATTCTTCATGAGTCTTTGACAGAACTTGACACTGGAGGCATAATTTTCATTGGAGGAACGAGTTTTCATGCTTTTAAGAGCCGGAGACGGGTTAGATTTGGGATTATGCTAGAAACCTTGAAAATTCACCACATCATCACATCAATGGAGTTTGAGGAAGCTTTCTTGTTTCTTGATTTCACTATGTTAGGCTAGATTTTCTTTGTAATTAGGGCTAGATGGGACTCAATTGAATATTTATGTTTCTGAATTAATCTTTAATGTAATTTTCCTTTTTTATATTGAATAAATGTGTCTTTTGCTTAATGCCTTCTATGAGTTGTTCTTATAGATTGAATTAGGATTCATATATGACAATAAGGATTTTGGTATATGAATTTGGTTTGCTTATTCATCATTAATTTGTATGACTCTGAGAATAGGCATATGAATTGTGCCAATTTTACGATTCTTGATATCAATGATTAAATCCTTTTGAGAAACATCAATGAATTAGGATTCTCTTAAGAGAGTAAAGGGTTGGAATGCTAAGGAATTGAGGTTTAAATAATTTAGGAGAATTGATGGGCAATATAAAAAGATCGATTAATTAAGGTTTTAATTCAAATCATAAAGGGGAAATTAGGGGAAGTCGAATCCCTAACTACGTTTCTTAATTGACGAGTAATCCAAATTTTACCTTTTTGCTTGTTATTTAGTTTGGTTTTCATACAATATTCGTGATCAAATTTCATTCAACTCTCTTAATTGATTATCCAACTTAAGCGTAAATAGCGAATTAGTGATTGAAATTCTAATTCTCGTGGAAACAATGTCGTACTTAGTACTCTTTATTTTACGACCGGTGCACTTGCCAAAGTCAGAACATAAGTCTTTTTCTCCACTACTTCAACAAATACCAATAGATCCCATCAAATGAGATCACTTTTTCCATCTCCATTCAACAAAGGCATGTGGCTCCCACCAATATAAATACAACATTAAACATGCCAATAGAAAAGCTATAGCTTTCAGGAACAAGAATACACAAGATTGGTCTCAGGTAACGTGTCCCTGTATCTCAAACTACACATAACAATATGCCCTTCAACATTCAACAAGTCTAATACAACACTTGTATTGCAACACGCCTACTACAAACACGTTCACAAGCACTATCCCATGACCCGGTCAACCATCAAGGTCTAAAGCGGTAAGAGGGATACTAGCGACTATAATCTTGAAAAGACGACATAACCCCTATTATTGATTACATGGATTACATGGATTCTAGCTAAAACATCGTAACCTGAAAGGTCGGGATAAGACCCGGTCAACCATCAAGGTCTAAAGCGGTAAGAGGGACCTCGATTATAGATGTCTGAAGGGGGGATAGCCGGCATGAGAAGCCAGCACAACAGAATTGAAAGACAAGTCTAGACTCTCTTAGCGAGTCCCAAATCAAAGCTTCCAATATGGATAAGAATATGATCGACGACGAAGCTCGCAAGTTTGATCTTGAACACAGTCGGAGACAATAACCACAATCATCGACCCAATTAAGTTGGCCAAGAAGGTTCTCAACCTAGAGGAAAATTGTCGAAAAGAGAAGATCAGTCCTTCATCATGATCACAACAACTATTATAGCCCGGACACCCAGACTACCAAGCTGAGGGGCAACTATTATGGACCTAACATAAAGGCTCATATTCTAGATGGCCCGAAGAAGGACTAATAGCTAATTGAAAAATTAAGGAAAGATTCTTTAATTATACTAATCCTAGTACGACAACAATGTATCAAGAATTAGACCCTCAATTTTCCTAAAAGGCCTAAAAATCCACTTCTGCTAGGCATCGCATCTATAATAAATAAATGGTTAAGTCAATCAAGTACACACACTTGAACCCTCTCTCGTAGTTGTCATTGTACACACACTCCACCCTTTGGCTATGTCGTCTATTATAGTGCACAGTGATCCACTGATCTCTAAGGTATTTCCCCCATAAATACCTGAGAAAGGGCATTCAGATCCAACATAAATTCACTAGTCTCTAACTAGACATCTTTGTCTCAAGGAAAAAACATATATAGTTTGGAAAAACAAAAACTTGAACAGTAGTCTTCACTTATTATGTTAAAGTAGCCTTTATATTTTTTTTTCGTCTTAATATTCGAATATTTAAATTTTAATTTATCAATTTTTTTTAAAAAAAGTTTAAGATTTTCGTTCAATATCAACAGTAGTTTTATCAATTCGGGTTGACGTTGGTGGTTCTCCATATTATTAATTTCCATGAGAATGAGTCATGACGATGAAGTTATGTGGTTATGTTATTTGATTACAGCCAATCATTTAAAATTCATACACTTTTCTCTCTTTTATCTCATCAATAATAAGTGAAAATGAGTGATTGTGATCAAATAACATGACCACTTTTTCATATGAGAGGATCTAAATCTAATTTCTTTAGTGGTTATGTTCTCTATCTTAACCGTTGAACTTTAAATATTGGACCTTAATTATTACCACTAAGCTAATTTCTTAGAATTGACTTTTTAATTTTAAAGTTGAATTTTATTATTTTAGAGTTTAATTTTGATAACTAATAAATTTTTGGTGGATAATTATTAAATTTTTATTCTATCATATAATTAAATGCTATAAAATTATTAAATGAATTTCACCAACAGCATGCATGAAAAACGTTCTTTACATCAGCATACTACATATTTTAATGTGTAACGTATACTTGTACAAGTTATTGCCCAATGAATGATTAAAAACCTCCCAAACACAGACACGTGATTTTTGGAGAAATTTGAGTGTCGGACACGTGTCTGACACGGACACGTTCAGACACGCTGGGATACGCGTCCGACACGCGGTCAATTTTTTGGGACACGTTGACTAGTGGAACACGCGAGTTTGACCGAATCCGACACGCAGTCAACGTATTTGGATACGTTTTGGCAATTTTTTTTGTAAAAAAAATAAAATTACAATTAAAAAAAATATTAATAAAAATTAAAAACTTCCAACAGAAGGACGAGTTCGAACGTTGGTTTATTGAAGTTGTTCTTCTCTTCGTCGTCGGCTGCTAGTCTTCTCTTTGTCGTCGGGTTCGATCTGCTTCTTCATGTTGAAGATGGAGAGGAGAAAATGAAAGAGAAATGGAAGAGGGAGAGAGAGAGAGAGGTACCGAGGAAGAACTGAACAAGAAGTGCCATCTTCTTCATGTCGGGTTTCTCTTATAACTAGAAATCAGAAACAAGAACTGAACAAATTTTCTATTGATTAAAAAATCTACAAAGTCGTATATCACGTTTTCTTGAAAGAAAGCAATACAGAGATGCAGAAGGTAAAGTAAGTCTGCCACCTATCAACCTAATTATAGTTACATCACTAACCAAGGTTACTACTAACTGTAGTTAGTTCAAAAACTAATTAAATAATAATATGCTTATTAGTTTCCCTTATCTTATTTTTTTATTTTAATTAATTTGTAATCAAAGGTTTTTCTTAAAGAATATATATATGTAATTGAACTGTGTGTAATTATAAGTAAAATAATTTTTCTACACTCTACACTCTTGGAATGTTCTATTTTTTTTAATAATTATGTTATGAAATTTGAATATTTGATTAGTATATGAGTTATTATGAGTTGCTATATGTATTAAATGTAAATTATATTATATTAAAATATTATTTAATATCAAAATGTGTTCCAACGTGTCGAAATTTAGCATTTTTTAGAATTAATGTGTCGGAGTGTGGTGTCGTATCGTGTCCCGTATCCGTGTTCGTGCATCATTGTTAAAAACCACTATAGTTTTACATTATAAATGGATAGCTAATGGTTATATAAAATGATAAGAATAATGAATTGCACGTGTAAGTGGTTGAAGTATGCATTCATTGATATGTTGAGAGAGATATGTGATTCTCGTTGACCTTTCTACCTAGCTTTTCTATTTATTTATTTTTTTCCTTATTTAACTTTGAGAATTGATTTATGATAATAAGTTCTCCAAGGCCACAAGTCAACTAACACACAAATGAAAGAAAGAAAAAATAAATACGAAAATGAGTGTAGAAAAAACTGTTTTTTATTTGTATCTCTCTCTTTTGTTGTTGATGTCTATGTTGCACCGACACTGATACGAAATACAGGATACGACATGACACGACACTCTAACTGACCAACAAACAAATAGCCGGATTAGACATGAATTAGTTTAAATTAGGTAAGATATGCGCTAGATAGAAAAAAACTATTTGAGACGAGACGACCTTCTCGCCAGTTGCTGTAGCCTGGTGGCTTTGACCCAAACTCCAATTGGGCATCATGTGCTTTAATATTATTTAAATCTTATTATAGGTCAACTACAACAGCCACCCCACCATGTAGCCATTGGATGATCATGGACTCATCTGACGGTGATTGATCGTGCCTGTAACTCCATTGACTAGAAAAATAAAAGCAGATGCTTTAGGTTTGTATGGATGTGGTCAACTACGTAGTTGCACGAAACGTTGAACAGATTATTCAGGTCAAAGAGCATTATAAATGTCAAAAGCGAACCTTTCTTTTGTTTAATTGAATTGAGTTGGATCACACCTCATCACCTTAAACAATATAACATTGGGAAAAAGATTTGTTGTTTTAAATGATATAAATTGTGTTATTTTATTCTTACAAATAAATGGCATCCACACTTTTTTTTTTGTCCACTTTCTTTTTCTTGTGTTCTTATTTTTTTTCTCTTTTAAAATGATACAATTTTACTTCTTTTAAAATGACACAATTTTATATACTTTAAAATGATACATATTTTTTCTATAATCTTTAATAAATCTTTTATACGTATTTTTTTTTCTCTTCATTGATATTCCCAAATATTAATTGGATTCTATAATTTTAATATTGGAAAGGATAAAAATAAATATAATTTTTAAATTACCATATCTCTTTTGAAATTTACACATGAGTTTCGTCTTTATTATCAAATCCATATATATATATATATATATATATATATATATATATATAATTAGAATTATTTTATATCGATGTAAGTTATACTTTTAATCTTGATCATTGATTTTGCTTATATCTAAGGACTCTAATTTATTAATAATATGAGCTATTAGATACAAATAGATTTATGATCAATAATAAGTGTAAGACTTTTAACTCTTATATCAGTATAAAAATCAATGTTGTTAAAATCGAGATTTTAAGTAAAATCGCAGAGGGATTAAAAAATGGTAAAATATAAAATCGTAATGTAAAAAAATCGTAAAAAATCGTAAAAGCATAAAAGCATTTGAAATATTGGTAAAATCATTTTGATGAAAACAAATCGTAAAAACATAAAATCGTAGTGATAAATCGAGATTTTAACAACTACGATAAAAATATTTTACCCCTATATATATTTTAAAAGTGTCCACACATATTTAGATGAAATTAATTTTCTTCATGGCATAAAGCATGAAGATTTTTATCATTGATTCCAAAATACTTCGCCTAAAAAATAAATCAAGCAACCTTTCAATCATAATATGTTTCTTAGGCCCAGCCCGCTTATCCATTTTATCAGCCACTGAAACTAAACCATTAAAATTTAATATATATATATATATATATATATATATATATATATATATATATATATATATATATATATATATTTGGTGCATGAAGCATATATATGTACTAGCATTGAATAAATTCCCAAATGTGTCTATTAATTGGTTTGTTTTACTTTTACAGTTTTGGAGACTAGATGGAAAAGAAGTGTCCCCACTACAAAAAAACATGTGTTTACTGGGAGCTTTTTATTAGCGGTCAAGAAAAACGCTAGTAAATTGTCGAATTTCTAGCAGTTTGTTCAACGCCAGAAAATAAAGTATATTTTGGCGAGTTGTATAATATTCTGGAGATTTGAAATGCCACAAAAGTTACAAGATACTTTTTTTGATTAATTTTTTGGCGCCTTTATTCTTGTCCCTTTTGATTTTTCTCAATCACTTTCTGGTGAGTTCTCTCTCTCCCTCTCTCTTTTCCTCCCCAAAAGCTCCCTCATTTGTTCCCTAAAAGTTTCAGGTCTTGCAATTTCGGGTTCTTCTCGCTCATTGCAAGCTACTTCTGTCAATTGAATAGTAGCCTCTTCATTTTTCCTTCTTCATTCTTTATATTCTAGCAGGTAACAAATGCTTCGTTTTCATCTTTACGAACTACTGATTTTTGTTTCAATTTAGTAAGACAAATTAGTTCCTCATCAATGATTTTGATGAACTAAAAAACATACAAATTTGTTTGAAGAGCATAATAAAACTGAGAGTGCATTTTTTATTTGTTTATCTAGATTTCTTATGATAAAATTTAAAACTGGATTTGAGCAAATGGTAGCATGTTAATTTGGTTCATGTCTCGCTTGCTGATAAGGGAGCCTCTTGTAGAAATCAAGTCGTTGAGAAACTCAGAGTGTCTTAAAGAAAAAGGAATTGAAGAGGTGCACTTGCTTTTCTATTTATTTTTTGATTTATCGTATTTTATTTTCTAATTTTTTTATGCTTAAATTCTCTAAATGGAACTCGAATAATCTGCTTCGTAATTTTTGAGAGAGGAATTATTAAAATAATGTCCATGTCAACTTGTACATAAATGGAGTTAAATATTTTATTGTGTTGATTGCTGTTCATAAACAATGATAACAAATTGCTTTGGTAAAAGGTATGTTGTGTTTCTTGATGCAGGACTCATGTGTGCTTAAGAGGGAGCTTGTTCATGTTGGAAAAAGCAAAAAAACTATTAGTTTCATTAAAAATTTAAAAAAAATAGAGTTCTCTGAGTTGCTAATTTAATTTTTTTTATACATACTAATTTAATTTTTGTATCCATGTTTTTATGGTTTTTTCTTTTGAATTGATGCCAATTGTCTCTTTCTTAAATAAATTCCTAAATCATCAAATGGTGTCTTTTTTATTATAGGCTTATTGTCAAAATCCACTAGTCTTTAGAGAATAATAGGCTTTTTGTTGATTTGATTGCACTACCGCATTGCATTTGATATCCATTTGTCAACTAAATGTGCTGGAAGCTTCTACATTATAAGGTAGAGTAGCTATATTAGGATCTAAAAATTCAAGACCTGCTTACTGCTAAGCACATGAAAGGTGGAGGACAGTTTTACCAGAAAAAAATAGCTTTCGTACTGAATATTCCTTTCACTCCATTTCTCATTCTCCATAATCTTGTTATGTTTGCTTATATGAAAAATTCTATCTTCTTGTGATGCTGGTTACTTGTATACAAGAGACATAGCATAAATGTATTCATAATAACAAAATTCAACTGTGTTTGACCCAAAAATTCCAACATTTCGTTTTATACCAACATAATTAAGGACTAATACCAATCTGGTTACGTTTTATTATATGCAGTTTGCTAGCATCCCCAAATCATAATTGTTTGGATATTTTTAAAATAGAAATAAGTGGAAGATGAATTTGTGAAGGATACTTCTTCAACTCTGATAATGAAGAGATAAATTGGACTGTGAGAGGGATCAATTCAAGCTATTCTTGGAAATGTTAATATAGAATTATGCTGTGTATGGTTTCATGTAAATGATTGCTATGCCTTTCACTTTACTCTTTGGCCTTTGATTTTAAGGCTAACATTCAGATATATTATTCAGTCAATTGTCCATAACTCTGTTTTTAATGTCAATCTGTGAGATTTAGTTTGTGATTTTCTCATATTTGCTTTATTGTCAGCAAAATTAATTACCCTTTTTTTAATCAATATTAGAGAAAAAAAGGAAATGTTTCCGATTGTTATTGCCTTTTTTTGTTTCTTCCTCGTTTGAACCTTTAGGAAAAAATAAAAAATAAAAGTGTTGTTTTGCTATGTGATATGATTATTTATTTATTTTCTGAAGGAAGAAGATAACAAACAATACACAGGAGATGGCACAGTTGACTTTAGAGGCCGGCCTTTTCTTAAGCAGAATACGGGAAATTAGAGAGCTTGTCCCTTTATCCTAGGTATGCTTTTACATTGTTATTATATATTAAGTAATCCATTTTTGTTTATATCATCTTTATGCATGCAAATCACAGGCAATGAATGTTGTGCACGTTTGGCTTTCTTTGGCATTGCAACAAATCTTGTTACCTATCTTACAACCAAGCTACATGAAGGAAATGTCTCTGCTACAAGAAATGTCAGCATTTGGCAAGGCACTTGTTATCTTACTCCTCTCATTGGAGTTGTTCTAGCAGATGGTACATATTACATGATAAATATTGAGTGCATTAATGGTCAAAATGTTCTAATTAGGCAACTAATTATAACTAAAAGTCTACAACCTTTTCATTTTGTAGTTGTTCTTTTACCATATGATACATATTAATTCTGCATAAGATGAAGTAGATGATGGTATTTGAGCAAGAAAGCACCTTGTTGAGTATGAATTTGTAAAATCCTTGTAGTCTCTATTATGTGGTCTGAAGTTTGTAAGGTATGCATGCCATTAATCAGAAATTGTGTGAATGATGTCTTATAATTGTTTATGAAATATAATTTACATATCACATATATGCATACTTAACCCTGTTACTCTTTTGTAACTTTAGGTTGGAGGGAGAGATTCAACAAGGCAAGACATGGGAGGCAAAAACTATGGAGCAGCAGGTCCTGTAAACATTCATTACACTCTGACTTGAGTACTATACATATATATATACCCATCTAAAATCTTGTCTACATACAAGGAACATGTGGTTTTTTCATTCCTTTTTAAATGTTTGGGCTTATTTAGTCAAGCTTAAGTTGGATTCGTTCAGGCAATTACAGTAACAAAGGTGAAAGCGCGCGGTGGCATCTCTAAAAAGAATACTAGCACCAATTATCAGAGCGGTGGCATCTCTAACCAATTGGTGTATCAACCTCAGCTTATCAGGTTCTTCTCTTTACGTTTCTTCCTTTTCATGTGAGAATTCCATTAATTTGATTTTGTTGCTGATTAAGTATTGGTGATTCATGTACATTTCATATGGTAACAAGATATGACCCAAAACAAAATGCCTACCATTCAAACTACATGAATTATTAATTGATATCACATTGGTAAGGCCTAAGGCTGCTTGTGTTGATTTAAAAATTTCAGAATACATATCTAATAACATAATAAACATATATAATGTTTTGTGGGGGTCATTTTTTAGTTACGTGCACATTTTTTTTATATGTTAATTTTAGTTAATTTTATAATGTTTTGTGTTGATTACAGGGGCACGTTGCATAAATAGAGAGAAAAGAGGTTCAGAAGAGGAGGTTGGAATTTGGGCATTTTAGGCATTTTGGGCTTATCAATTGTGAGAGAACAGCACCATTCGAAAGTGCTGATATTATTTTCTTCTTTTAAAGTTGATTCATTTTCTGTATCTAGAGCTTTTCCTGTTCATATTCTTCAGTGTCTTTTCTTTTACATGAATTCAATGTTGTACTTGTCTTTCTTTTTCATATATAATACAGAAAATCCAGAAGTTTTCTGGGCCAATTCCTCTTGTGTCTCTTTTCATTAAGTACCTACTGATCCAGTTCCCTGCAAAATGGATGACATAAACTTTGCGGCATTCAATTTGCTGAGGAAAGAAACCATGTTTAACAAGAGTGTTTGTGATAGATATGAAGAAGAGGAGTGGCATGGAATAATATTGCATTGAAATGTTAACATACAAAAAAGCATGTGCACGTAACTAAAATTGACATATTATTTTTCACTAAAATTAACATAATAAACCTCTCGTAAGGTCTGTTTTTTTTTTTTAAATAAAATAAACATGTTGTGGAGGTCTATGCCTTCTACGAAGTGACAAATATTGTGGGGGTTTAGAACCTCCAGAAAGTGTAACATTTGTGGGGGTCTAGAACCTCCAAAATTTATTCCAACAAATTTGTGGCACTGCACAAAAAACCCCCACAAACTATGTTGTGGCGAAAGCAGAACTGGGGGTTTGGGTGAATGCCACAAATGTCTTTTGTGGGGGTCAAAAACCTCCACAATATGAAAATATGACCTCCACAAAATGCCTGAATTTTTGTAGTGCCCAACCCAATGGATTGAAGTGACAAAAAGATTATTCGAACATTTTTTTTTTAAATAAAGACCATCATAGTGTTTCTTTTTGCCTTAGTGTTGAAGCTGGCCAAATTAGGCTTTGACCTCTCAAAAAGAATCAAAAGGAGTAATCCCTTTTACGTCGTTTGATATTTATTGATATTATATTATCATCGTATTGAGAATCCACGCTAAATTTTAAAAATTAAAGTTAGGTTCCATGACTTGCTCTTTGCTTTTCTGCCCATGCGCATCAAACAAATGGTCAACCGTAAACAAAAGGACAAAATGAAAAAGATGGAAGGGCGAAGCTTTCGATGAGATTGCTGCAAAATAATTTTATTTAATTTGTATATTTAATTAGGACATATATCGAGCAATTACAATATATTAAATAAAAGTTAAAAAAATTGACTTATTAAATACGATAAAAAGTTTAATACTAATTAATTCATAAAAGTAATAAATACCAATTTGTATTAATCTTTAATATTTGTCCTTAAACAAAAAAATTATTATTCTTTTCTACCCTTTAAGTTATATAAGAAATAAAAATTATTAGATATTGCTTCGAAAAAAAATTATTAGATACATCCCTGGCCCGCAATAAATTATAGATTATTTTTTTCAACATGATAAATGGGTTTTTGAAATTAAAATATTTCCACCGTCAAAACATTCACTCTTGTAACACTTCACTTCACTTGAGGCTAAACGCAACACTTTAATTCATCATAGTGTGCTTTATTAAAAAAAAAAAAATTCCCCACAACAAATTCAAATTAATTTTTTTTTAGTTAAAGTATTTGAAAGGTTTAAAACTGATACTCGCCAACACTTCAATTCACTTCAAGCTAAACATTCCACGTAAACAACACTCGTTTTAATATATGATAATGTGATATATAGAATGTTCTTACTCGCTAACGAATTTAAATTTTTTCTTTCAATGTAATAGGTAGGTTATTGAAGTCAAGATTTTAAACTATTTTAACTTTGGCACTTGAAAAGATTTAACTCACTTCAAGCTAAACATTTCACCCAAGCACCACTTAAAAATATCATAATTGACATTTGACGAACTGTACTTAATGATTTTCGCATTCGGCGAACACTTTAACTAAAAGCTTAATGCCAAACACATTACTTACTTTAATATTTTATAGAAAAAATGTTTTTCTTATGTTACATGAGATAAATTATCTTATGCAACACACAAAAAAGTGAGTGTGAGACTCATTAAGAAAAAAATAAATTATATTCACTTTTGTGTGTTGCATGAGATAATTTTATCTCATACAACATGAGAAAAATATATCCTATTTTACAATGCGATTTACTAAATTTTCTTAGTGGCCAATAAATATATTATTAAAGTCAAGGTATTCTACCATCCAAACTTTAACACTCTACAACACTTTAGGTCACCTGAAGTTTCACTCAATCAATTAGAAACACTTGCTTAAATCCCCTTCCTCTTCCCCTATTTCTCCTACTCTCTTACCTGTTCCAAAACCAATACCAAAACCAAATCCTCTTCTTCTTCTCTGTGTGTACGATGGCAGTAGACATGGTAAGCGCTTCAAGGTTTAGGATGGAAGAACACATGGCCATAGAAGAAGCTGCTTCAGCTGGGTTAAAGAGCATGGAGCATCTCATTCGAGTCCTTTCATCTCAAACCCCTTCTTCTTACAATCATTCTTCTTCTACTCACAACAACCTTAACTGCTCCGAAATCACTGACTTCACCGTCTCCAAGTTCAAACAGGTCATCAATCTATTGAACCGAACCGGTCACGCTCGCTTTCGCCGCGCACCCGAACCCCAACCTGAACCCGAACCCGAACCCGAACCTCAACCCCAGACCAAGGGTATGTCCCTAGATTTCGCCAAACCCAACCTCATAAACTCCAAGCCTAACAAAAAGGACGAAACTCTCACCATCTCCACCACCACCTCCTCCTCCTTCATGTCCTCCATCACCGCCGATGCCAGCGTCTCCGACGGCAAGATAGGCCCGTTCCTCGCTCCTCCCATCTCTGCCGGAAAACCCCCTCTCTCCTCCTCTCACCGGAAAAGGTGCCACGACGCTACCCTCTCCGGCAAAGTCCCCTCCTCCGGCCACTGTCATTGCTCCAAGAGAAGGTATTTATTTTTTTCACTATTTCCTAACACCCTTCTTAACGAATTCACACCAAAAAATAAAAATAAAATAATTTCTTGTTTTTTCTTAGGAAATTACGTGTTAAACGAACGATCCGTGTGCCGGCGATAAGCTCGAAGATCGCCGATATTCCATCGGACGAGTACTCATGGAGGAAGTACGGTCAAAAACCGATCAAGGGTTCACCTTATCCTCGGTATTATTCAATTCCTTCTTCCATCACCGTTCAAAGTCAAATGCTAATCTCAAAGTCTTCGCTTTTTTTAAAATAAAAAAAAAATGAAAATTAGTATTTAAATACTAATACTCATGTTTAATTTGATTTTGTCAGTGGTTACTATAAGTGCAGCACCGTGAGAGGGTGTCCGGCGAGGAAGCACGTGGAGCGAGCCCAAGACGATCCCAAGATGCTGATCGTGACGTACGAGGGTGAGCACCGTCACCCGCAACCGCAAACCGCCGTTACAGGCGGAATCGGTCTCAGCTTCCTGTCTAGCTGAATCAAGCGACGGCGCCGTTTGGAAAAAAAACTTCAGGATCCTCAACGACGGCACCGTTATCGTGACGGTAACGGCGGCTGCGACGTGTAGAGAGAAACGTCAAAACCAAAGTACTGAAGAGAGAGAGAAAATGGAGAGTGGAAGTCAACTTTTGCGTTGTAGCCTTTGACGGAGTCGTCTGAAAAGTTGATGAGGACTTATGTGTAAATTTGACCCATGACTGATGTAGATCTCAAAATGAAATACAGTTTTTTTTTTTTGGCATGATGAAAATAATTTATCTATTTTTTTTTAAGGAGTTTGCATTCATCATTTAACATGATAATAAAAAATTTTTACACGCACAATATTTTGTAGGGCTCACACTTTTTGAAGTAAAAAAAAAATTACGACACGCAAAACAAATCTCTATAATATTATATAATCAATTTTTCTACAACATAACTCTTATAAAAATGTGAGAATATTTATTTGATGATTGGGCCCTCTTATATCTTGTTGTAGAATATTGGTAAAAATAAAGGCATTGTTTTAGCAAAAAGTCAAGGGCACGGTTACGATGGAGGATGGTGAGGGCCCCGGAGAAGGAAGTGGAGTTGGAATAATGATAACTTTAGTATTCAATGACATTATAAGTTAGAGGTAGTAGGGGAAGGAACAGGTCAATGGTTATAATGGGGAATGGGTCCCCTCGCTTGCTACTTTAAAATCGGAGTCTCTTTGGTCTTCTCTTTTTTTTTTTAGTAGAGATAAGGGGTAAAAGCCCGAAAAACACAAAGAAAAATTAGCTAATTAAGGCCCTACAGTCGCGAGCCAGCACCAACTCAATATTGAGAGGAGGGGATTGATGAATAAGCAGGCCATCATCTAGGCCACAGGGGACATGCGCTATGAAGTCGGCACAAGTATTTGCATTTCTGTGACAACAACAAAATTTATCTCCCACTCCAAATTCTTCCAGTTCCTTATATTCTTCACCAGCTGAGTACAGTGGTGAATTTAGAGAATTTTATTTATGTCTACACACTTAGGGGCGAGAGTTCGGGGCGGCGCCCCCTGAAAAATTTTGTACATTAATAAATTGAAGGTCTTTTTCCCAGATCCGTCTCAAGATTTTCTACATTAACTTTTGCTTGAGATTACGGTTCTATATTTGTGGATTTTAGACGTTTGAAATAAGATTGTATCACTGACAAGTCATAATTTATACTTAAATCAATTATACTCATTATATTATTGAAACAATTACAACCTAAAAATCCAAAAGTAAATATCAATTATACCGTTTGTTGCTATTACTTGGCCAAACAAACCTTGAAAATGAATAAGAGAAAATACATGAGAACAGAGCATATATAAGGATTTGGTAATTTAAGATTATTGTTAGCAAATTTTGAACCAAGACAAGATTTTGATATGGGAACTCAAAAACAATACCCAGTTCTTCATTTTGTATCTTTAAATTAAAAAACAAGTGTGTGAAGGAAAAAAGACAACCTTTGCATGGGAGAATAAGAAACTGTAAAATAAGAATGAAACCGGCACAATACGCAGTTCTTCATTTTTGTATCTTAGACGACGTCCAAGCCAAACAATTCCTTATCTCCAACCTCAGACCAGCAGGTAAGAGTCTGACACCTCCTACCATACAACGCCTCGTAGGGTGCCATGTCCAGGCTAGCATGAAAACTGTTTTTGTATGAAAATTCCACCAATGGCAGGTACCTATCCCATGCTGAACTCTGCTCCAACGTGCAAGCCCTCAACATGTCCTCCAATGTCTGGATGGTCCGCTCAGTCTGTCCGTCAGTCTGAAGGTGATAGGCTTTACTCAGTCTCAACTGCGTACCAAAAGCCTCCTGCAGCGCCTCCCAAAACCGAGATGTGAACTTCGGGTCTCTATCACTGATGATACTCTCGGGCACCCCGTGAAGACTCACAATCTTGCGAACATACAGTCTGGCCAACTGCTCAGTAGGGAAGCTCACCTTCACTGGAAGAAAATGGGCAGACTGTGTCAGTCTGTAAACAATGCCCCAAATAGAGTCACCACCAGCCTGAGTATTCTACAATCCCACCACGAAGTCCATGGAAATGCTCTCACACTTCCATTCCGAAATCTCAAGAGGTTGAAATTTACCAGACGACCTCTGGTGCTCAGTCTTCACCTTCTGGCAAATAAAACACTTAGACACATACACCGCTATATCCCTCTTCATACCCGGCCACCAATAGTTTCTCTTCAGGTCCTGTATAACACCTCACAATTTTAAATCAAGTAATTAAAATATAAAGTGAGCAATCAAGTGATGGATTAGTGAAAATCCTAAAGATTAGGCCAAAATACAAAGAAAGGGCAAAACGGTAATTAGCAACACGCAACCCTAGGAAGATAAAAGTTGAGTAGAAGATCTCAGATGATAAAAATAACCCTGTAAATGGATTCAGAACGAAAAATTGAGTTGACAGGCAAGTTTCAGAAAAATCAGTGAATAGTATTTTTCGCGGGTAAAAATATCGCGTTACGATTGCACTGTAAAACGTGCCAGTTGAATTTTGAGCTCTAGGTTTCAAATATGAGTTACAAATGGTCTAATGAGTTAGGAAATATGATTGTTGATAAAATTTGATGAAAGTAAGTCATTTTGGGGAAACGTGCCAACGGCGCGCGCGATAGCTTAAAAATAGTGTTTTCTGCGAACGAATGGAGGACTCTGAATTCATCTGATCAAGCCTAATTAAAGTGGAATAGTTAATGTTAAAAATTAGAGTTTCTAAATAGGCTTTGAATTTACGGACGTTTAGTGAGAGTTTTGACGCGTTTTGAATCGCGTGAGGTGGCGTGAGACCCACCCCACTTGAAAGTCACTTAAACATCTCATCACTCCACTATTCATCATCACCCTCACTTCCTTCTCTCTCCCCAAACCCGAGCTTCAGCCCCTCCCTCTTCCTTATTGTGCAAATTTTTCTTCTCTCCATTAATCACTCAAATCCTAACCAAATCCAACAAAGTTTCACTTGAAATTTGTTGGAAATTGTCTTCCAAAGCCATTGGTGGCCTTGTTGAGCCGTGAAAGTGAGAGGATTTTGAGATCCTCCCCCTCAGAGGCCGCGGATCACATTGGAGTTTTAGGGTTCGTGGAGTTTTCAAATGCTCCAATGGTGAAGTATACTTAGGAGGAGTCATTTGCCTTGCTTTTGGGTGAGTTATTTAAACACTTCATTGGTTGATTCTTGTGATTGAGTTTTGAAAACCTAAACTTTGATTTGAGGAATAGTGATGTTAGAGAGCTTAATTTGAAAATGTGTATTAGATGATAATGTGTTAGAATGATGTATTAAAGCTAGAAATGCGATGAAATTTATTGGTGAAAATTGATGAATTTAACTTAGAAAAATTTGATGATCATGACTTTGGACTTTTGAATTTTGGTGTTGAGACTTTGTATGATGAATTGTGGCATGATGGTATGATGATATAATAGGTTGTGCGAATGTTGGAGTGATTAAAATTGAATGGAAATTCCTTGGAGTGTCAAAGGGCAAAATTCGAACCTTTGAAGAAAAATTGAGGAATGGATGTTGAAAAATGATTTGGATGATGATTGGTGTAGTTAAATGGTACTTAGATGGGTTGTGTTGTGGTTGGAAAGTGTTTGAATCAATGGGAAAAATAAATTGTGTTTAGAGACCTAAATGAGCCTAGAGTGAAATATTTCGCAAAACGATGCGTAAATGTCGTAAAACGGAAAAACGACGATTGAACTAGCCTCTAAGCAACCTAAGGAAGTGTTATAAAATGAGAAAGAAAATTTAGAAAAATAAATCCCCAAATAACACATAGATGGCCGAACCTTCAAGGAGAAAAGGGGAGATTTTGCGGTTTTCGCGTTCTGATGTAATTCGACGCGAAAATAATGAACCGACACTTGAATTGGCCTATTGACAACCTAATGAGGCGTAACAAAATGAGAAGAAAAATTTAGAAAAATAAATCTCAAATTAACACTTGAATGGCCGAACCATCAAGGGAGGATGAGGAGGATTTTGTGAATTTTGCGTTTTGATGCTATTTGACGCGTACTGATGGATGTACGTAATTGTATAGGTTGCCGTACGTTGACTTGAATCCTGAAACTTGAATCTGGGAGTTGCCCTTGGTCCTGGACCAAGTGGATTGAGGTATGTAATTGGTTCAATGCATGTATAATTGTAAATTAGCATGTATTGTTTGAATTATAAGAGATTGGGAATGTCCTCTGTGTAGGCATTCTGCTATGTACCAAGTTGAGGGATAAGCTGCTGCGGAGCTTGTGAAAACAATATTTAAGGTAACCTCTTGGTACTGGGGCTTGTTCCCCTTTTCTGTTCCTCCTTGCCAGTTGATGGCAACGGTAGGAAGTGTGTATGAGTAGTATAGCACACATGAGCATGCATGCATTATTACAATGGGTACTTATGTACCGAGTCTCTGGCCAGTAGACTAGTTTAGCCTGCGGGCAGTTTCGGACTTCCGCTGGATAGGTCTCCGAGAGGGAGTTCCAGTTGACCGTGGGTCATAGTGTGTGATCCGGATAGGAGCACACTATGAATGTCTCAGGTGTTATGGATGGTATGGGTACCTTGGTGGTAGTGATCTGATCACACCTTGGATTATACCCGACGGAATGGGTACCTTGGTGGTAGTGATCTGATCACACCTTGGATTATACCCGATGGTATGGGTACCGGGGTGGTAGTGATTTGATCACACCTTGGGTGGACCCGATGGAATGGGTACCAGGGTGGTAGTGATTTAATCACACCTCGGGTGGACCCATAGGCTTATATATGCCAGGGCGTGCGTGGTATGGGTAGCTACCATCCCGCAGTGTCGTATTTTGTATTCAGATATTTCCCCAGTTTCTCTAAATCTCTTGCTTTATCCCGTTTTCAAAGTGGTTGTTTTATTCTATTGATATGCATCGAAGTGAACCATTGGGTGGAGTTTTCTCCAGAACCTCTTGGTTACTGAGATATATTCGTATATCTCACCCCGTCTCGGGGCATTTATTTCAGGAGGTACCAGTGGAGCCGGAGCAGCGGGCAAGAGGCCCGCAAAGTGAGCAGTGGAGTGCTTCACATTTTGCATTTTGTTGGTCGTGTGGCCTAGGCTAGACTTAGGGCATGAACATCTCATATGTATGTGGTATGAGCTTCATTAGCATATTTGTTCATGCCATTTTGCCTAAGTCTAGTAGTTATGTATTTGGTTATGTTGTCATTTGAATTTAAGTTGTAATATTGGAAGAATGTAAGTTAAAGTTAAAGTTTCAAGTTGTAAGTTGTAAAGAATATTGTAATCGTATTTGATGCATGTCTATTTATGATGGAAGGGCCTTAGGCCTATTTTAGGGTATGATTACATGTATGATGAAAATATGCATGAAAAAGGTGTTAGTGATTGCAACTACTTAAGGATGATTAATATGAACTATATGCCTAATAACTATAAACTGGATTGGGTTGTAAGTGCCCCAAGGCGTTGTTGGTCCTTGTGTGTGCCACCCATTGGATTATTACTGTATTATCATGTGATTATTAGGTACATTTGAGGTTTAAATGATCTTTTACAAATTTGGGATTATTGGAAAAACAAAGGAAACTCTGGCGAAATTTATGTAGAATTGGTAGATTTTAGGCGAATTTCGGGAGAGCATATCTCCCTCCATAGAGGTCTAATAGGGACGTTCCATACGCCATTTTGAAGGTTGAGATGTCCTCTATCTTGTGTCAAAAATTGGGAAAAATCTGGGTTGATCTTCTAGCTGAAAAGAATGGAGAAACGCGGACTGCTCATATGCCACTGCATCTGAGGCAGTTCTGAACCTGATTTGAGAAATTAATTCCCGCTTCGTTTCTCAGTCAAATTAAGCGTATGATATATCAAAATGAAGTTTGAGATGTCTAGTTTGTAGGATAAAATTTTTTAGAACAAATGGATGAGTGGATTGATTTCAGTAATTCTAGTAATGTGAGTGGTTTGGAGCTATTTTTGGGGTTGGTTGCCTATTTGCTTATCTAACTTCAAACGGTGATAACCGGAGCAAATGAGCTCCGAATTGAGCGTGTGATAACTTTTTGAAAAGGAAATTAAGTAAGACAAAGATATAATCTGAAAAGAAGGTTTGGTTGCGAGCGGTGTGGTCGCAGAAAAAATAAGAGTGAAACATGTTCGAATAGGTAAAAACGTAAAGTTTGGAAATTGGCTAAGTGGGTTTATGGGAACCCCTTAGTAACTTATAATAAGTAAAGTAAGTTGTAAAAATAGTTTAAATAAGTCTTCCGCAAGAGTTTACGGGTACGGTCACAGATTTTAATTATTACGCCTTTTTATGTTTTAAATGCTCGCGTAATAATCGGAAAAAGTTTATTCGCTTTTTTATAAATGAATTACTGTGATTGTAACTGCGCTTAATATCATAATTAATGTTAACAATACCGGTGTACAACGAGCTGTTACATCCTGGTACATCCTTGTAGCACCAGGGTGGATACTAAATTGGCTCTTATGAGCCTCTGTCATCGCCTCAACAGTCAAAGGACCTCGAGGAACCACAATCATCTTATGAAAGGTCAACAATCCACCCATGTCCCAAGACACACCGTCTGGGTTCTTTACATAATCTAGGCACTCTCTCTGCACTTGCACCTCTTTGATCGTCTCCATAAGCTCATTCTTGACTCTCACAATCTCTATCTCGAGATGTGCACCCCTAAACAAGGAAGTCGCTGTCAGATCTCGAAACTTCTCAATGACAACAAAACGTCATTCGATTCTCTGGGATCACTAGTCACTTTCTAAAAAGAAGTGACCTGACCCCACAAACTCAAAACCACACAAAACTCGAGTGAGTTTGGTCCTATTCCATGACTCTAACATCGACTAGACTCACAATTTTATAAATCATTATCTTCAAAATAAATTCATATTCCTTTCGCCGTACGAAATCATAATCATGTTCATTTCAACCAATACATATTAGTTAACATACTCATGCACATAGTAACGTACCTTAGTTCACGTACACCTGCAAAATTTTCAATTTCAATAACCTACTAAATCACAAACTTAATACAATAGTATACCTCAATCTCCATGACATCTGCAAAATTGAGAATCCATTAGGGGTGAAACAACATTGATACATTACCACAGTTTATCGTACTTATATCATGCATTACACTACCCATGGTGTTAACATGCCAACCACTTATGAAGCATAACAGTAAGCAACATAAGATCCTAGAGTCATGGAGACCACTCAACTCACAACGAATTGTACATGTACTGCCTCGCATATACAAGATCACGCGTGGCCTAGCCACGAAGTCCAAGTGTTACACACTTAGTCTTCCTTGAAGAGAATTCACATTCTCAAACAAAGCATCACCATAATTAAGTACTGACGTAAGGCATCTTACCTCTTAACAACCATGACCGGTGCTCCTCATGGAGACACGCTCGGTCGAAAGAAGTCTTTCGCCGAAAGATCTTCAATGAGCTTCTTCAGCTTTGCCAACTCTGGTGGCGACATCCGATATGGAGCTAATGAAATAGGCCCCACACCAGGCAATAATCAATGGAGAACTCTATCTCCCGTTGTGGCATAAACTCAAGAATCTCCTCAGAAACATCTCGAGGAATTCCCCACTACAGGAATGCCAGCGATATCCTCTTGTGCCCCACTCACCAAACCTCCAACATGACATATCTGAATTCCCCTGCACTCAAGCTCTCCTAGCCTGCAGTAATGATATATAAGGCGAGGAACTGGCTGCGGAGTCACACGGAGATATCACCACTCGCTTGGCACAATAGTCAATCATCACACAATTTCTGGACAACCAATCAATGCCCAGAATAATCTCCAAATTGGCCATCGGCAATCCTATCAGATCTACCGAGAACTCATGGCCATCCCACTGAAACACTACATCGCGATGAACAGTGGAGGTATCATAATTTTCTCCGGTGGGGGTGGTCACCTGCAATGGTGGAGAAAGCACAGACATGGGCAACTCAAGCCCCACAGCAATCAGGGTTGCAATAAGTAATGTGTAGCCCCGAAATCAAACAAAGCATCGAAAGCAACACCGCCAGTGGTAACAGTACCTCAAACAAGGTCCGGAGCGCGGTCCGACTACTAGCGATCCGATGTGTACACACGCCTCGAGGCAGGTGGCATAACAGGTGCCGCTGTAGGTGGAAGGGGAACCATCTGAAGTGGATCTCCCTGAACTGCTGCAGCTCTTGCCATAGCCGATGGACACTCTCTAGCATAGTTTCCCTCCTTGCCATACTGGAAACATATAGTCTGGCCGGTAGCACACGGCCCTAGATGAACCTTCCCACATCCCGTGCATCTGGGAGTAGGAGGTCTCGCTGTACTCCCCTGAGTCGTAGTCCTCTTGAACTGATTTGGCGTTTGCCTAGCCGCCAACTGCTTACCTTTGCCCTTACCAGCAAACTTCCCATCTCTCAAGGAAGTGGAACTACCAGTTCCCTTGGTCTTAGCGACCTTGACCCTCTTGGCCTTACTCGTGATACAAACCTCCTCAATGTCCCTCTGCTGACTATCTGACATATAAACTCGACCAGTGGTAGATGGCACAACATGTGCCAATGTAGTATAACAATCCTTGGCTATATGGCCACTCTTTCCACACTTGAAGCATATCAGCTGCCCAGTAGCACAATGTCCCATATGCTCCTTCTCGCAACCTGTACACTTCGAAATAGTAGATGATCCAACAAATTTGCCTGCTTGAGTAGTAAGCCTATTGAATTTGTTGCACAGTTGCTTGACCTGTAGATGCTTCCCTCTAACTCCACTCCCAAACTGATGTGGGGATGGAGGGTGTGGCAGCGGAGGATGTTGGCCGTCAAGACAACCAATTCTCATCTCTTCCAATACGAATAGTACCATGGTTATATACGCAAGTCGATTCGCCTCCACTACATCCTCAATGGCTTTCTGGTTCGCCTCTCAATGACATCCATCATCGCCAGGTTGGCCAATCTAGTGGCTCCTGATCGGCTAGTCTAGCCGCCTGCATCTCAGCCAATGCAGCCAGGACAGGATCAGGTTGATCCTCGCTAGTGTCTCGGTCCCTCCGAGGTAGTACCATGACTCTGCACAAGTTACAAAAAGAGTGAGTTAATCAGGCCCACGCAATGTGGTCACATATGCATCATCATAGCAAAACCCAATAGAGAGAACACACAGACACGACTCACCACAAAAAATCCTAGTTATTGCAATACATACAGGCTTTTCCCTAGAAATTGCTCTGATACCATAAAATGTAACACCCCGTGTATACCCGGTTTGTTAACATGTCATCGTATTAAGCTACGCTTAATTTAAAAATGCGGAATAACTTTTTACTTTCAATTATGACGTCATTATCATTACCAAGTTGAATTACCTAATTCATTGCCTGCATGTAAATTGCAAAAGACAGCTAACTGAAATACCTCGATATATAAATAACAGTGAGTATCTAAAGTCACGGAACTACAACCCGTAGTCCGGACAATAACCTGATAGTTTATACAACTCAAGTCTGAACAGACAATACATAATGAAACGTGACATTGACAATCCCCATGCTCACCAAATAAGACATCATAATCAACAGAGTCTCAACAACAAAGGCATAATAATAACATAGATAACATGTCAGCATCCAGCAGATAAACATAAAAGCAGACATCTAACTCAGCTCCGGCCTCCTGCCGCCCGAGGTCTCAAACCCTGGATTACCTGAACCTGAAAATGGTGCCCCAAACGTGGGGTGAGATCTCTAAACAGAAATCTCATTAAGACAAGGGGTCCTCATGATCTTTCCACCCCAAGCTCACTTACATGTGCAATATAAGTTCAAAGGCAGGTATATAATATAAGTTCCAAAATCAGTGTAATGCAACAGATAACCATGTCATGTGTGTCAAGATATTCTACTGGCCAGAGAAATGCAGGAGATACATCTATTTCCTACAATCAGTGCAAGAAGCCACTTGCACCCACCCACAGAACCACCATATTGTATGACGCCACATACTCAGGCTTACCGTCAAGATGGAACAACACATGCATATTATAAGGCCCTTACATATAACAGTTCAAAGCATTTCAATCATCAAAGCATGAAAACACATCATGCATATCAACCATTCCCCCATGGGGTATAGTGGAACCAACAATGGCTAAACCGATGACACGAAAGCTTACCTTGCAAGCTAACTATCCAAGCCAAGAGTCCACACAAGCTCAAAGCCCATAAACAGCTCAATCACAATCTGTTTTAGACCAGCAATCATATCAACATTCACCATCTAATAATTCAAGACACAACAACAACATTTTCTTCTTTGTTTCATGTCTTTAGGCTTCTCACAAAGCCATAAGCCCTTAATATTATTGGTTCTGACTTAATTAAATTATTGCAGAGGTTCATAACAATCATTTAAGGGTCCAGAAACCCAACCCACGCTTCTGTTTGGGTAAAATAGCTCAAAACATAATTTTTCCCAGAATATCCCGATATTTCTCGGGGACATATCCGGATATTTCCAGACCACATATCCGGATATCCATATCCGGATATTCACAGACCCAATATCCAGATATTTCCAGAGCCAATATCCGGATATCGATATTCAGATATTTCCAGTTCCAATATACGGATATCCATATGCAGATATTTCCAGACCAAATATCCAGATATCAATATCCGGATATTTCCAGACAAATATCTGGATATTTCGCGACAGAATGCAGTTTTGCATTTTCGCGAAGATATCCCTTCAAGGTTCTATTTTTAACACTTCTAAACGTTAAAGCATGCATTTTTAAACCTTTATAGGTCAGTTATCACGTTGGTTACTTGTTTATCTTATTAAACATGGAAAGACTCCACTTTTACTCATTAAAACTCATGATCAATGGTTGGTAACTCTTACCCAAGGTTCAAAACTGAGCAAAGGATGCTCTTGGAGCTCACCAACAGCTCCAAAGATTCTGACTTTGCCAAGCCACGAAAATGCAAACAACAATGGGTCCTTTACACTCAAAGTTGGTTCCTTGAAGCCTTATATGACAAGAACTAGGCCCTCACCACAAGAACTCACCAACTCAGTCTCAAAACTACCCTAAACAGAACCCAAACACAGAAAGTAGCTAACCTCTACCTCCCCATACACTCCACTAGGTGTTTACAAGGTTAAAAGAGAAGAATCCATGGTAAATGAAGTGACTTGGGAGAGTCTTCATGCAAGAAAGCCAAAGGAAGAAGGTGGCAGCTCACTCTAAGCAAATTCTCACACAGAGAATGTCAAGTTTTTGACCTAGAAACTTGTGCACCCCTATTTATAGTCTAATTAGTTTTAATCACACAGTATTAACGCTAATTGCTACGCTTATCATTTTAATCCCAAACTTAGGATTCTGAACCTACTCATTTTTCAAAGATTTTCATATTTTTATTTTATTTTTCGCAGCACTTTTCTGGTACGTGTTTTTCCATAGCCAGTATCAGTTCTGGCACCAGTTCTTATTATTTTGACTTGAAACTTGTTTTACCAGTCCTATATATTATTCTAGGAATATTACCACTCTTATTATAATTTTCCGGGATACTTCATCGGTACGCATTTATACCAAGTAGCAGAACCGGTATCTGCACTTTTCGTTAGAAAAGCGACTTTCAGCAATCTTAATCACTTACCATAATTATTTAAGCCTTCTCATAATTATTAGGGTCAATAATGTAATTATTTCCCAATTCTCATATTTATTTACTTAATTTTCTTAATTAACGGTGCGGTTCTTACAACGTTCCCTTAAGATAGTAGGTTCAGATTCACTCTAAATAACTCCTCACATCGTTATATATTAAATCCTTCCTGATTTCAGGAGGAACAAAAAATATCATGGGAGGTTTGGTATTGTGATAACAGGATATTAAATGTAGAATTTGAAGATAACAATAATTAAAAGACAACAATATGAAATGATTAACAAAAATAGTTTTTACACAAGGAACAGATCGACTATTCTATTCTTAAATAGCCATGTTCTCAACTCAAGACTTAACCCTTCTGAATTTGTTTAGGTCTTTTCACTGCCAACTCTGATTCTCCAGGTCATGGACTAAATGGCTCACAAGTTTCCATATTCCTATGGCTTCCTTGACTCCAACAGTTTCTAAGTTCAGAACCTTCAGGGAACGAGGTGGTTCCTTATTCCTAAGGCAACCAGTAAGATTGCTTCCACAATCTTACCTTCCTCTTATGATTAAGTTGTCTAAAATCCTCCCTTAAGGGAGTTCCTTTCTCAGTTTGCGTTCAATTTCTGTTGATACCCAAGGAATTAAAATTATTTGAATCATAGAAATACAAAAGGTTCAGTACAACACTTTTGAACATAGTTCTTTAAGAACTTCATAGTTTTTCCATTCCAAAATTACTTAGCCCATGGCTGAAAACACAAACATAGTTATTTCAAGCTGAAATCACATAGACCCGAGATTCTGGTTAAAGATAACGAATAGAAGA
The DNA here is from genome assembly GCF_033153095.1 of Gastrolobium bilobum. Taxonomy (NCBI): domain Eukaryota; kingdom Viridiplantae; phylum Streptophyta; class Magnoliopsida; order Fabales; family Fabaceae; genus Gastrolobium; species Gastrolobium bilobum. The sequence continues at coordinate 36,187 of NW_026895487.1, forward strand.
GAAAAGAAACAACACACATATATTAATAAACATCAAGTCTTACAATACTGAGAAATAAAATGGAAAAATTTGGAAATCTGCTCGTGAGGAGTCTCAAATGGTGATGGAGAATGGGGGAAAGGTTATTATCACTTAGCTATTGTTAAAACTATACAAGTTACAAAACAGAAAGTTAAACTACGAAAGCTATGATCTCTTCTTAAGGAATTCAATGATTTTTCTTCGTCTAGGACTCTCCTATTTATAGGCTAAGGGAGAGGATGGCAATCTTGTTCTACAACTGTTTCGTGATTGTATGGAGAGGCGGTGAACTGTTGCTCTGACAGATGAAACAAGTTGCTTGAATAAATAGCCTAGGGTTGAATTTTGCCTTTTTATTCTGAAAACCACATGTTTTTCCTTTCTTTAGACCAATGAGCACTCTTCTTTCTTTGTTGTGCACGCTTCTTCTTGCTTGATTTTTGTACTCTCTATACTTTTAGAAGCTTCTTTTCAAACTTTTCTTGCAAAAGAGTCATAGGATAGGCTATGTAGCACCGATACTGACACGGGACACGTGACACAATACGACACGACACTCCGACACGTTAATTTTAAAAAATGTTAGATTTCGACACGTTAGGACACGTTTTGATATTAAATAATATTTTTAATTTATGTAGTATATATTATATTTAATATTCAATAATTTAAACAAAAATTTATCTAAACTTATAATATTCATAAATTTTGCAAAGAAAAATAAGATATCCCAAATATTTATATTAAACTCAATAAAATGGTAATCGTAATCCAACGAATTTAATAGTTAGAACTAAAAACTCAACACAACTTAACCTTTGAACTTTTTTTTGAATTTCTATAACGCCTGTTAGAGTGTCGGGGAGTGTCAGAGTGTCCGAGAGTGTCGGGAAGTGTCGGACACGACACGTCAGGGTTTTTGAAGTGTCGGTGCTTCATAGAAGATAGGTTAGTGGAGCATATGTAGAAATGAGTTAATTCGTTCCCCTTTTTCCCTATTTTATCTGTGATTATATCAACATCCGTTCCCTTTTGATATTTTTGTTCTCATGACTTGGAAACGTTTTTTTAGTGGCAAAAATTAATACCAGGTAACGGAACTGATGAATTTTTATCAACAAAATGGGCTCAGATCGGAACGATTTTTCGTCCCATCAAACACCCAAAAACTTAACGGTTGGTTGTTCTCAAACAACTCAGATATAGTGATTCAACTGTCCAATTTCGAAGAAAAGTTCAACATTAACAAGTTTAGCAAGTGAGAAACAAAATTCAATCGAAAATAAATTCATATTCACAGTTTTCAGAAAAAAGAAATAATTTAACCAAAGATAAGTTAAGGTTATTGATATTCTGTCTCACTGATTACTCAAGGTTGGTGTTTCTTTGTAAGCTGCCAGGCGTGATTCCTCAAACTTGCTTAGCTACTGTTTTCCTATGAAGTACTTGTGTTCTCCAATCAAAGAGAATTTTCATGGATGAGTTATTGAACTGGGGTGGAAGTGATGGTGTGTGGAGGGTGATGAATGGTTTTAGAGTAAGGAACATTTTTCAGAACTTGTCTGCTGATGTGAAGAGAGAAAAAAAAGTAACTTTAACATTATAACTACGTACTAATCATAGTACAAGATAAAAAGGGTAGTTTGAGATAAACAATTATCTCAAGTTGTTGAAGAAATATTTTTCCTACATATATATGGGAAATACATCTCTCCTTTAACAGGACAATAGATAAAAGTCCTGCAGACACAAACTCTGGTGGGCACCACTGCCATACAAAAAATAAAAAATAAAAAGAATGGTTACACATTGATCAATGGATTAGCAGGAATGTTGCCTGTTAAAGGAGAGATGTATTATATATATATATATATATATATATATATATATATGAGTGAGGATATTCTAACTACCAAAAATTCTTACTATTAACTTACTACCTATCATATCATCATTGGATCCAAGAGAGAGAAAGTTAAAAAGTTTTTGAAGAGAGAGAAAGTTAAAAAGTTTTTGAAGAGAGAGAAAATGTTAATCTAATGGTGATTAGATAGGTAGTAAGTTGGTAGTGGAAAATTTTGATAGTGAAAATATCCTTCCAATATATATATATATATATATATATTAAAAATTTATCCTTTTAATCTTCAGCATAAACAAACAATTGTGGGTCCATTGTTTTTTTTTTTTTAAAAAAAGGGGTTGATGTGACTTTTTTTTTTTTGTATCCGGAGGGAGTTAAAAATTTCTCATGGAGTTTCTTCTCCCTAGCAAACTATGTCATGTCAGTTGGGCAGCTTTTGCTTATTAGTACAGTACAGCCTATATATGATTTATTGGTTTGGATCTAAAGCAAAGCACTGTAATTTGGATTATACTGGTCAACACTACTCTCTGGCTGTAAGGAGTGTGATATGTAATTTATGCATGAATATTACATGAATGCATGAAAGTAAGGAGTGTTCTATGCAAAGTGAAGAATTGAAGACGGGAGGATATTGTTTTGAGAGATTACAGCTCGAGTATGCAATGGCCCCCACGTTTTATGGAGACCAAGTCCACAGTGACACAAGCGACTTTATCACAGTTTGTCTGCTATGCTTTGGACGAGGATCATATGATCAACAAAGCACTATTATCTTGTTGTTTAATATTAAATGATGAAAAATAATAATTAAGTTTGATCTGAATCTTGATTCAGTTGGAGGAATCGGATCAATAAGAAACCACGAGAGAATGTAGTTTCGAAGGATGACCCACTGTCCCACTGCTAAAATATGATCAATTAGTAAATTCCCACCTGCAAACGTACACATATGCAAAACATTATCGATGCATTTATAGTTTTCTAGAAAATGCTTTGAAAATATGTTTATGATCATCTTTAGGATTTGCTAAGCAGATTGGTTATCTTTAATCCAGATTTGATTAAATTTAACATAAGCGAATATGCAAGCTTATCCTTATAATGGCATGGTTTTACCCTTTAGTTAGCAGGTGGGGGGGTTTTGTACACACGTTCCAGTTGATTAAATTTAAAATACATTAATCTTATAGGCTTAACCTTTAATTGCATGCTTTGACCTTTAATTAAATATTAATATAAAATATAAATTCATTCAACTACCTGCTTCACCTAACCACTCATTTACTTTTGAAAAAGTTAGCAGTATTTTGACATGAAATCAGAGGCTTTATAACTAGTTAATTTAGAGTTGGATACTTACGAGTTACCGTCCAATTATTTTAATAATCGTCTAATAATGCTTTGAAATTATAAGGAATCAATTCAACTCGTAAGTTTAAGTTATTAGATAAAGTTACGTTAATAGTTTTATACTTTTCTAACATACTTTATCACACGAGAGCCCACTGAATTTTTTAAAGAGTGGCAGACCCACTTATATGTACTAAGAAACTCCATAAGACTCAATAGATTATTAATTAAATAAGGAGCGGTGAAGATTGAACCTATGACACCCAGACTCTGGTATCATGTAAAAAATTAATTTAACCCAAAAATTTAAGTTCTTGGGTGAGGCTTTCTTAATGATTTTATACTTCTCTAACAAGAATATTTTCTTCTTCTTTCTAGGTACTTTGGAATTTTTTAATACAAGTGAATATGTTTATTATTTATCCTTTTTTTTCAGATATAATGGTGGGAATGAAAAATATAACCTAATATAAACTATCCAAACTCTTCACCACTAAACCAGTCGTAATAACTTTTATTATTTATCCTTTTAAGTCTAATAATTAAGAGAGCGTGTTAGAAGTGTAATACAAAATTATTCAATTAGCTTCATTCAAACCGCTTAAACTTTTAAGAGAATTAATTGTTTGGCTATAAATCCCAAGTAATAGCCTTTTTAAAACCCATCTCCAGTCTTGTAACTATGTTTATCTACCATGCTAAGTGTAAGCCAAAAATCATGTTTAAGAATTTAACTAATGCTGATCCATGAATGTACACATGCAGATGTCTCAGTTTCAGCACACCAAATACATATGATGAGGCATACCAAAAAAAATAAAAAAAAATACATATGATGAGAGCTGAAAGCAAGAACGGACAAAGAGATTGTGAGGACAAAGACAGACAAAACGTGGAAAGCAATAATAAGTTGACTTGAACTTGGGGGTAATTAAAAAAGAAAAGAAAAGAAGGGAACGTGGTTGATTGAAGCAGCAGGGACAGCGAGGCAAAAGCAAATGGCATGAGGCCGAAGAAAAAGAGGCTGAAGCAGATCTTGCGGGGGCGACCACATGAAAGGCAGCTAAGCTATCATGTGCCTTTGTGTCAGATCAAGGTTGTGCTGCTTCTGCATGCCTTTTTAACTTTTTATATAATAACAATATGTGGACATTATAATTTTATATTACGGGAAAAAGATTTTCCATGTTATAAGAGATTTCTTTCTCCTATTAGTGATACATCGAAATAAGTGTAATAATTTTTTTTATTTTTGTTTTTTAATACGAGTTGTGACCCATCATATCTTGTATCTATAGTTGGAGAAAAAATCTCCTACAACACAGAAAAGAGGGACCCTTTTATTATTTGATCATTGTATTTGTTTTTTTATTTGTCAATTGTTTCTTCCTACCAAATTTTAATATAACTGCATCATTGATTAAGCAATTCCGTATTACTTGAAGCATATGTTTAGTGTTTAGTGTTTATATTTATTTTTCTTAGTTTTCTCACTTTTGTTCCCTTTTGCAATTTTCACTCCCTCTTCTCTTCGAACTCTTTCCTCTCCCTACTTTTTTTTTATCATTCCAATCTGTACCCCACAAGGCCACAACATCCCCACCTTCCACCCTGTCTCTCTCATATATCTGTTTCTCTTTCAGCACCTCTCATCATCATCACCTTCTCAATTTCTCTCTACACACCTTCTATCTCTCTGTCTCGCGTGAAATCCCACGAAAAAAATAAAGCAATTTGCTACAATTATATGTGTGCAGACCGAAGTGAACTCCTTCTGAATTGTAATAGGAGAGCTACCTAGTGTTCTTCCTTTGGAGCCAAATGGGTCTCGATATCTTGGAAGAATTTAGGCCAATTACGCCTATACGAACCATTGTTCCTACGACTAGGACCTTCAAACACATAAGAGAAATATCAGATCTAGGGACAACAACGGAGATGCTAAACGAGGATGAAGAGTGCCACACACCCACATCACCATCTCAGATATTGAGAGCCCCATTGGTTTGTCCTCCAGCTCCAAAGAAACAACGAGTGTCACGAGGTAACAATTCAGCACCACCATCTCAAGGGTTCTTTGAAGTGCCACTCGATCTGGCTTCTGTCTTTTTGCTGCGCACGAAAAACCTTCCTAGAAGATCAAACCGAGCTCTTAGCTACGCACATCCCATTTTTTAGCAGAGGCAACCGGTATATATGACTATTACGTATGTGTTATATTATATCATCTATATATTGTTTTTCTTTTCTTTTCTTTTCTTTTCTTTTCATTTTTCGTTGTTCTTAGGATGCTTATTTGTCATGTTGTTTTGAATATTTTCAAGTGTAGGAAATTAATTCGGTAGTTGTACGTAAATGGTGCGCGATGCATTATTAAGCACATAACTGTTGTGATAAATCTCGCTATGATGAGGTCAATTCTGGGTTCAGCAAAGGTTCCATAGTATACTTTTGTGCAATGTTATCAAATTTGGACAGACTAATAATCGCATGATCAATTAAATATATATAATAAAATATAATAAATATAAAATTAGAAGTATTATAGTTAATAATTAGAGTTATTTAATGATAGATGCTATACGTTATAATTTATATGGTCTAGGTTCGAATGTCAATAGTTATATTTTTAGAGCATTTTGTTCAAAATTCTACAAACCCGGTTTTTAAAAAAATCGATACCAATATAGAATTGGTTCATCGGTTTTACACCGGATTAAATACTTGACCGGTCTAATATTTAAATCAAATCGGTTAGAGATCCGATTTATGGATCAACCAGTCGCATCGGCCGGGTAAATTTTCATAACAATGCTTTTGTGGATTAAAGAAACCAATGTTATCAGATAATCACATATAATTCCTCTTCAAAATATCCTCACCTAACCATATAACAATTATAAGGCATTTACCAACAACTCTTTCCATAAAAATGATGGATTTGCAAGGAATCAACATATCATATTTGATGCGATTACGGCAAGTATACCGATCGTTTCAAGTAATAAAGTAGTGAGAAAGAGTATCGTTCCACAAGGATTAAAACATCAAATACTATTATAACTAATCCCTTTAATTTGGACAATTCGATTTGGTTGTTGAGAATAATTGTTGATTTAAAATAAAAAGAACGAAAAATAATTGCAAGAACAATTGAAGAACGATTGAAGAATTATGATAAATAACTGTAGGCAGTACACACTTCACCTTTGATCCCCCCTATTGATCTGAATTAATTCTTATAATCAATTATCTCAATGATTCAGACAATTCATCTTCTTTAAATTAATTGGTTAAACCTTAATGTCTTACCAATTAGAATTCTAATGTCTTAGTAATCCTTCTTGAATTAAGCATTAAGTTCAATGAATTAAGAAGTCTACAATTCATACAAGCCTATGTCTAGATCATGCACAAATTGTTATTTTACTCCAGTCAGAATTAAAACCCCAATATATCTATTGTGAGCTCTAACTCTCAAATCTCTATAAGAGTGATCACTTCTAATAAGGATATAGAATTTTCATTAAAGGTAAAATAAAACTGAATGAAATAAAAGAATTATAAAAACAATTCAAATACCAAAGGGGTTCAAATCAGATATATGACCCTAACTACAAAGGAAAACTTGCCAGATATAGCTGGCTTAAACACAATAAAGAAATAAAAAGTATTCATTAAGAAGAAAGAAAAGAAGGAGAAGAAGAAGAATCAAAGGTCTCCAGTCTTCAATTTCTCTGAAATCCTGATCTCCAGCGTAAGCCTCCAATAATTCTCTCAATATCTTGATCTCTCCAAAAGTCTCCAGCCAAATATTATCAATAGGGGTTTACTTCCCCTTTTTATAGCTTAATGTCAAATCTGCCCAAATCTTTGATGTAGAATCCTCCTTAAACTGTAATTTGATCTCTATTTAAAATAGTCATGTGCTTTCCGCGCTATTAGCGCGGATCTCGCGTTACTAGCATGGCAAATATAACAAAGGCATCTGAATCCCACGCTTGTAGTGCAGTAGCACTGTGTGTTGAGGACTGCGCTACTAGCGCGACATTTCTGTGTTTTGAGGAATTTCTCACGTTACTAGCGCAGATCTCGCACTTCTAGCACGACAACTCTGTCCTTTGCTTTCTCCTGTGCTTATGAACAAGTTCTTTTCTAGTACTTTTTTCTACAAAAACAACATAAATTTAATGAGAGAAGAGCTGAGCATGGTTTATCAACTTTATAACAAATATAAGCCTTTTTCTTTCAAAGCTGATTAAAATCTTGCTCTTTTTAACTTAGAAAACTATATATGCTAGAGGCATATCAACAACTATTCCGCAAATTGCTTCAATCTTTGAAATTGAAATTTGAGGTCACTGTAGGAGAGTATACTACAAGCAAACAAAACTACAAATTTTTTGAAAAGAGTTCCACACTTTTTTAAGAAGAGACAAGATAACATTGGTTTTTTTTTTTTTTAAATGCATGACTTGCCAATTTTGATTACCTAACCGGGGCACTGGCTTTGACAAAACACGGCCGATTCGAACCGATTTTCACCGAATCTGATACATGGCTGGTCCAACACTTGACTCAAACCGATCAGGTGACCAATTCACCTGGTTCCGAGTCGACCCGACTAGTTAAAGCTGGGTCTGATAACACTGAAAGAAATTATCCCAGTGAAGTGAATAGTAACTCTATAAGGTTGTTTGCTATGCATCCTTTACCTTACCAGTTCCCGCTTTTAACTCTTTTTAATCTTTTAAAATATTATTATTTAAATAAAAAATTATGAAAACATACCATTTTGGAACAATTTTACGGATTTAGTGCACTTACTCGTGCCCAAAATGGCAGTGACCACTTGCGCCCAAATAAAGCACAACACCCTATATGGACACGCATTTTCTAGGCATGATTGGTCGCGCCCAGCATCTTAATGTGCCTTATTTGGGTGCGACCCGATATTGACACGTGGCACACAAAAATTCAAAAGTTTGACCATAAAATTTTGAAAAACCATAACTTTTGACGCTGGTGTCAAAATCAGGTAACTGTTTTTTTGATTCCACGTAATTTTTTGAGATCTACGCAATGACATCTCTTTGAAGGGATTTGGTCAAAGCTTTGCAATTTTTCGGGATATTTTACCGTAAAACTTATGAATTTCATAACTTTTGAATCGAGTGTCAGAATCAGGTGCTTTTTTTATTCCACGTAACTTTTCGAGAGCAACATGTTGCCTAATACCTAAAAGGGATTTCATCAAAAATGCTTCTTTGTGTCCCGTTTGGTATTTTTTTTGTGAATGATGTTATTTAAATTTTCTTTCCAACACTAACAAATAATCCTTTGGAAATTTTTCAGTGCATAGATCTCAAAAATTTACGTGAAATAAAAAAAAATCACTCATACTCCCGAGCCAAAAGTTATATCCTTCCGAAGTTTTATGGTAAACTTGAGCTTATGTAATCAATTACATGGATGTATTATCCGATCAATGGTAAAAAATGGACCTATTAATTTTTGTTTTAAAAAGGGGCAAATGGGTTAAAAAGTCAAATAAATGTATATTGTCAAATGCTCTTGTGGTGGCACCATTGTTGCAAATTCGAAAAAGTTTTGGAAATTTTTGTGACCAAATCTCCTTCAATGAGATGTTATTGCGTAGAGTATCTCTTGGCCACCAAATTGTTAGTATATGGATGTCCTAGAGACAATCTTTTGATTAGATTAGGACATATGTGGACCTTTTATTTTGTCACAAAAAAATATAAGCACTCTTTATCCTGTTTTATATTTTGTCTCGATATTATTAATATTATATGAGTAACTGATAAACCCTTTGGAATAGAATATGTATCTCCTGAGTATCTGTGATGAGATCACGATCATGAGGATTCAAGGATACCAGATGTTTATTCCTAATTTTATGTTCCTAGTCTAGATACACTGAGAATGGGGATCAGTAATCTCGGGTAAGACTAGCACGGCTTATCTACTTGTATTCGTATACAAGGTGAAGACCTCATGAGCTACAGATATGGAGATGTCTTAGCTAAAGTCGTGAGTGGACCTATAAGGGTATAGCTCGCACTGAACAGACCCACAAAGAGACTCTAAGAGGAAATCTTACAAAAGTATCATTAGAGTAGTCTCTTAATATTTGGGTATGTCTTTCCTTAGACCATAAGTTGTCACCTAGACTGTGTTCTAGAAGGCATGTTTTGATTGTATACCTCGTCTGCCTGAAACATGGAGACTCATAGGTATACTTTTGGGCATGTCCTGAAAGAGCACAGACCTAGGGTGATAAGCTGAAGGAATTCGTCAAATCTCTGTAAGGTATTAGGTTATCTGTAAACCGGAGAAATTAGGATGATATTTACAGGACTCGGGAATCTATGCATAGTAAAAGAGATCATGAGATGATCTACGTTTAGAGTCAGTAAATTGAAGATTCCTTATTTTGAATTAAAGCTTACCCTAAACCGCAAGGGTTGATACACTTCCTCACCCTAGGTTTAAATGGAAGGTAACCGAGATGAAAAGAAATACATACGGCAACCAAATATGTGTAATAGGATGATCAAGTCATTAATCTAACTAGTTCTGGGGAAACAAAGTATTGCTAGTGCTCTGTGTTGTCATTAAATGGGTTGTGGGCTTGTTGGGCCCGAGCCCATTTATGTCAGTGGCTATGTTGGACCTAATGGGTCACACACTAACACCTTATTGTCATGATGAGCTAGCATTAAAGATATTGGGCCTAATAATGGTTGTTAGCCCAAGAAGAAGTTTGGAAGCCCACCTAAAAAGGAAAAGGGCGCATGGATCATGTAGTGGGCTTGGATGGTCCAAGACATTACTAATTAATTTAATTAGTTAAATTAATTATCAAATATTTAAATTTTGAATTTTGAATTTGAAATTTGAATTTTGAAATTTGAATTTTGAATTTGAATTTTGAAATTCGAATTTTGAATTTGAAATTTGAATTTTGAGTTTAGAATTTAAATTTTGAATTTGAATTTTGAATTTAAATGTTTGAACGTTTGAATTTGAATTTGAATTGGCTATGAAAAGTTGTTTCATAACAAAAGGATAAGATAAGATCTTGTTGGAACAAAATCCTTGTATCAAGAGGAGATCTTTGGAGATCACCAAGGGCTGTTTGGGGCGCTGATTTGGTGTGATTATAAGTGTCATCTAGTCAACCAAATAAGCTCCAATCAGATTTGGTTGGTTGAGAGAATCAGTGAGTGAGTTGGTTCAAATTTGAATGCAACTGCTCAACGTATCTGGACCCCTTTTGGGGCTGAATAGAGCACATAGATGGCTAGCCATATAATGGCCATTAGGTCAGAATTTTGACTAGATAAAGATCTAGTCTCATGAGGATTGTATGGTAGGTTGTTGAGAATTTTGAATTGCAACAACTCCATCCTTTCTCTCCCTTTATGTGCGCCATTTGTGATCAGAATTTTGAGAAGAAAATCTGATTGCATCCTTGCTTCCTCTCATCCTTTTGGTGCGCCACTTTTGTTAGGTTTTTCCCTAAGTGTTTTGGAATTAACCTAGCCTTTTCTAAGAGCTTCCATGCCCCACTTTTGTGAAGTTTTCATGCTGAAGACTTCACTCTTCTAAACACCTTTACCTAGCCTCCTCCTTCACACATTGGACGCCTAACAAGCTTTTGTGGTGATCAATTGGTGGCTTTTCAAGAAGAGTTCTTGCATCTTGACGTGGGGTGGTGTGGATCAACGTTAGAGGGTTTGAACCCTTCAAACCTGACACTGATCTCCTTGGTGTTTGAATCACAAACAAAGGTAACATCATGCTATCTTAAAGCATGAATCTTGATTGCATGTGTTATTCCGCTTGAAAAATTTTGTTTTTCCCTCTCACATACCTTCGGCCTTCAAGGCCATTTTCTTTCAAGTGATTCAGCATATGCTATCACTTTGCTCACCAAACTTGGTGATGAATCCCGTGAGTCTCATTTAGTAACCCGCATACGGGAATGGCTCTCAAAGGACTGGACTGTTAGGCTGCTTCACACTTACAGGGAAGGCAATTCTTGTGCTGACTGGCTTACTAATCTTCCCCTTCGTAAGCTAGACCAAGAAGATTTTATGATTTTTCATGTTCCCCCCTGATATTAGGTGGTTGTTTTTTGCTGATTTTAGCTCTGTTCACAGAGCTAGACATTCTTTGATGTAATTTCTTTGTTTTTGTTAGGGGTTGTGCCCTTCACCAAAAAAAAAAATTGTTAATAGTTATGAAATTTTGTAGTGTATGAAATTTTGTTTATTCCATCCACTTAAACATATTTCAGTTGATTGAGATGTATGATTTGACTAAAAGGTAGTATATAAATAAGGGATTTCTCTTTTCTCATTTCACATGAGATAACATCTCTTATGCTATAGACATAACAAGTGGTAGGTCTCATCACTTGTTAAAAAAATAAAAAATAAAAAGAAGATGGCACGAATTTTGATACCTCGCAACATGAGAAAAGTTGATTGCTCACCAAAATGTAATAGATTGATTCAAAACTCATTTTATCTTGGTATTCAAACTTTTCACCAGTGACTTCACCCTCTTCTTTTTCTGCAACAGCAACCTTGCGCGAGGAATTTTTTTTTTTTTTTGATTGCTCATTTTGATTTAAGGGAATGTAAATATTTTCTTTTTTTTAAATCGGGTCATGGGTTAAAAATTAATCTGGTTTAATTTTTTTTGTATAAGACCCGGTTTAGTTTATTGTTTAAGTAAAAACTTGCGTTTCTATTATTTTTACGTTTTTACATGGCGTTTTTATCAGTTTTAACACATCACTTAAGTAAAAATGTAAGTTTTTACGTTTTTACATTTTTGACAACAATGACCCCATCAACAACATACTGCATAAGCATCTATTCTATCTTTTTGTACTTTCGTAGTATGAGCGTCTTAGGAGCGCATCTTCTGTACTACAGGCGCATCAATCATTGAATGCGCCGATGTATTTATATTATGTATTATCGATAATATATCATATGAAATACAAAATTTATTTTTTTTCTCTCTCCAGTATAATAGCAACTGATGTTGCGTGCTGCTATAGGTCCGTTGTACCTACTCCCATAGTATACTAGATTCTTCAATGTCCTAGAGTCCTACATTCTTTCGTATTCGAAGGATTATAAATGGAACCAAATGATAATAGCTCGGTTGACATATAGAGTTAAGCAGATAGAGATAAGAGTATATGTTCGATTCTTCTAATACTATCTTTGGAATGAGTTTAAAGCCTTAATCTTGAATCCACCCCGAACAAGATTGCCTCTTGTGGAGGATATCAGTGTTTATAAAAAAAAAAAAGGAAGGCACAAGTGTTGGATAAATATTTAGACAGTGAAAATTGAAATATTAATTATGTAGTGTCTTTATTTTATCATTTGAACTTCTTTATAGTCCTTATTAATCAATTAAAGGTCGTAAAAGTGTTTTTTTTTTCTTCAAATAATTTTAACATTAATTTAATTTTCAAATTATGTAAAATAAAATCAAAATCATCTTCTGTGTACGAGCTTCGAGATTGAGAGACCAAATTGATATTTTTTAACGATGAAAAGATAAATTCATGTCGAATTTGAATGATTAGGGAGACTAATTTATTATCATTTTCTATACTAGAGATTTGTTATTGGGCTTAATTGAAGTCGACCTTTTTTGGAGATCAAATTGATATCACTTACTGTGATTGTATCACTTACTATGATTGGGTGATTAAACTAATGTCAATGTGTTTTTAAAAGACCAAAGGAATAATACCAGTATCTTAAAAACTAAAATAAAAATTGGGCTTACTTTTATTTCTAGTATGAGCCTATCCACCAAAGATCCACAAACTTGCCATTACAACCTAATAGTCACAATAACTAAATACCACGGTTGGCACATGTTGAACTTTGTAATGATCCTCTCCTCTTTTTTCAAGTTTACTTCTGAATGCTGCAAACATTGATCTGATCTCCAAATCCTGAAGAGTGGTGACAAACCTGAGCCCATCTGGAACCATTTCAAGATTAGTGCAACTTGCAATCTCAAGTTTGCTAAGACTAGGCATGGCTCCTTTAGCCAACTTCAACTCTTCAAGATTGGTCAAGTCACAGATAAGCAGAGACTTAAGCTGAGGGAAACCTTTGCTGGAACAAACTAGTTGCTTTCCCATGAATGAATCCAGTTGTAACTCAAGCAACCTTAAATTTGGAAGCTTCTCTAATGTTGTCATTGGATCTATAAGAAGTCCAGAACCCTGCAACTTTAGCTTGGCTAGCTTGGAAGAAATTTGGTGGGGTTCAGGAAAATTCATTATAGGCCCTTCTATGTGCAGCTTGTAAAGATTGGGACAGCCTGCTACAACTAGGACAATTGACATATTCTCAGAACTAACAAAAAACAATGACTCAAGGTGGCTAAATGTCACATCATGAGACTTGAAGATATCTCCAAATTTAGGATCATCTATCACCAATTTTCTTAAATTGGTTAATTTCATAAGATCTCTTACATCACACTTCTCTGCAGGGAAGTTAACCAAGGTCTGCAAGTTTGTCAGATTGGCTAGGTTCCATTTTTCAGTGCTATCTCCACAAGACTCTGGTAGATATAAATGTCTCAATTTGTCCATGTTCCCTATTACATTTGGTATTTGTACTGTTGAATTCCCTGTTAGAAGATCCAGGGTCTGCAAGCACCTCAAATTGCCTATTGATAAGGGCAGCTCATCAATTTTTGTATTTCTTAGACTCAGAAACCTTAGGTGGATCAAGTAGCCAATTTCTTTTGGCAACTTTCCTCTCTGACCCTGTATTCCTTCCAAGTTCAAGACTCGAAGTAACCTGCATTTGTTGAAAACCAGCTTCATCAAACCCCATTCACTTAGCCTAGCTATCTTTTCTTGGTAGCAAAGTAGAGACCTAAGATAGCGGTGGCTTTTCAAGTGTGAAGGGAAGAACCTATCAATATCTTGATCCAGATATAAGGCAATCCTGCGAACTTTACAAACATGCCTTGCTCTTGAGGCCGTAGATTCATCTACATTCCAGGAATTAATCACCTCAAGAAAGTTTTCTTGATATGCCTTAGATACGCAAAGGTCCCTCATGAGGTTGTGCATTTGAAAAGTTCTAATTCTTCCTGTTGAACTCTTTTCCACCACCTGAATCATACACCTTTCCACCAGTTCAGTCAAGTAACGTTGTGCCACATCCTCTAGAGCTTCCTCACATTCTCCTTCGTTCTGAGCCAATGATATAATACCTTCTGCCACCCATATTCTTATTAATTTCTTTGTTGGTATCTCTAAATTTTCTGGGAAATGGGCTAAGTGTAGAAAACATGGCTTCAATTGGTATGGCAATTCGTAATAGCTCAAAGCTAGCACCTCAGATACTCCCAATAGTTGTTCATGGCCTTTTGCTCTCCTCAAGTATGAGTTGATGTTCTGACGCACAGTGTCCCATTCATAGAATGTAGGCTTTGTTGCTAATAGTCCTCCAAGAACAATGATGGCCAATGGTAAACCTGCACATCTTCCAACCATTTCCCTTCCCAACTTCTCCATCTCTACTGTAATTTCGAAGCCTGTGCAAATCAAACAGAAATCATAATGGAAACTTGAAATTGAAGAATTCAAACTTAGAAAAACTGTAAAACATCCTCCATATTTTGGAAGAGGGTGTGGTTTCATTTCCACATGCAAATCCAATATTTTATTCTTTGGAATTTATTTAGAATATTCTTAAGAGGATAGGATAAAAGGAGGGGGAATGGGTGGAGTAGGATATGCATGTATTCAGTGAATATTGGGGACCTGAGGATCTCTTAGAGCCTAGTTGTGTTGGTTCTACGGGTGAGCTTAAGAGGGGTTTTTTAGTGTCTGATTAATCTTTGTGTTATGTTGCTATTTTAGTGTCTATTGGTGTTTGTAAGAGGCTCTGCCTCCATTGTTTGACAGCAATAAAGAGTTTAAATTTTGGGTTCCATCGGTACTAAACCACTCAAAGGTGACAAATATAATTTCATTGGACAAGTACCATAGTCATGCATGCTTGCATATAACCATATATGACATTGTTTAAAGCAAGGCAAAGAAACTTCACAGGAGAGAATTAAACAATTCATTGGCTTGTGGAAAATGAAGAACACGTAAAAGCCAAGGCATAAATAGGAAACAAACGAAATTCTGAAGTTCATATGCGGGAAAGTAAGTCAAATTCTAAAATTCAGTTGGGGAAACAACCTTCTATTTATATAATTATGTAGAAAATCAGAATCCAAACATGTTTCCGTTTTTATTTCCTATTAATTAGAATTGATTATGATTGATTAGGATTGATTGTGATTGATTAGAATTGATTGTGATTAGGATTAATTAGTCATCGCTTAGTCATTCTTAGCGATTCTTTCTTGTATAAATACTCACTCATGTAAATTATTCAAGATCAATATACAGAAACTTCTTTTCAATATGGTATCAGAGCGGGTTCGTTCCTACCCTCATTCAAATCTGAAATAACCATCCAAACACTTCCATCACCGTCAAACACCTCCTAAACACCTCCTTGAATCTGTCCAACACAGAAACCTAGTCTACTGACCTCCGATCAAGAAAGTGAGGTGACCATTCGACTCAGAAGGATCCGACGAGTCATCCGCCGCTGGACCCATCGCTGTCAACCGCCGCACGCGCCGTCACACGTGCGGCCAGTCTCCGGCGCGTGAGCTCCACGCGCCGCCTTCCCAACGTTTTTTTTTCCGCCGCGACTTGCACAGACCTTCTCGCCGGCTTCTCCCCTTCCTGTTCCAGAGGTCAGATCAAAAATTTACAAAACTTGATTTTTCATCAACGGTCAACCCTTCTCTTTCTATTCATGGCTTCCTCAAAACACTTCCACGGGAAACCTGCAAATTGGAAGCCCAAAGGACAAAATAAAGGTCGTGCATATCAGGTCTCTACTGATGACAAGGTTGATGAGCCTCATGCATCCTCTGACTCTGATGGTGTCTTTCTTAGCAAGACTCAGTTTGAACAACTTCAGAGACTTTTGACTCAACCTCCTAAGGCCACTAGTCATGTGGTCCAACAAGGTACAGCTTTCCATGTTGATAGTCAAAATCATTGGATCCTTGATTCTGGAGCCTCTGATCATATGACAGGTAATCTTGGCTTGTTTTGTTCATACACTCCATATTCTGAACCTTCTCGGGTCAAGATCGTCGATGGCAGTTTTTCCCAGATTGCGGGACACGGAACCATTAAACTTTCTGAGCTGATTACTTTGACATCAGTTCTTTATGCTCCTTCTCTGACTTGTAATCTCATTTCCATTAGCAAGCTCACCTCTGAGTTGCATTGCTTTGCTAAATTCTTTCCACATGGTTGTGTTTTTCAGGAACAGGACTCGGAGAGGATGGTGGACTTTACTACTTTGAGGAGGATGTGACTCATGAAGCTGTTTTCGTAGAAAAAAACTCTATGTTTCCTATTGATTCATGTAATGATGTTATGCTGTGGCATCGTAGGCTAGGCCATCCAAATTTTTTTTATCTTCAGAAGTTGTTGCCAAACTTATTTATTAATAAAAGTCCAAGTTTGTTTTCTTGTGATATTTGTCGACTTGCCAAGCATACTCGTGCTCATTATTCTTCTAAAGTTCACCATGACTCTTCCCCATTTTCCTTAATTCATAGTGACATATGGGGTCCAGCCCGTGTTAAAAATATTTCAGGTACTCGATGGTTCATTACCTTCATTGATGACCATTCTCGAGTCTGTTGGGTGTATTTTCTAAAGGATAAGTCCGATGCTGCATCCATGTTTAAAAAATTTCATGCCATGGTTCAAACCCAATTCCAAGTTGCTATACAAATTCTTCGTACAAATAATGGCAAAGAGTACTTTAACTCTATTCTTGGAGAATATCTTTCCTAACATGGCATCCTTCACCAAAGCTCGTGTCCTGAAACACCCCAACAAAACGGAGTTGCGGAAAGAAAAAACCGACATCTCCTTGAAGTTGCTTGGGCTCTTATGTTTACCACGATTGTTCCTAAATATCTTTGGGGAGAGGCAGTTCTCACTGCCTCGTATCTGATAAATCGAATGCCATCTCGCATTCTGAAATTTCAGTCTCCTCTTTCTAGTCTTGTTCGTATCTTCCCTTCCTTCCGAGGTGTCTCCTCCTTACCTCTCAAGTTATTTGGTTGCGTTGTATTTGTCCATATTCCATCCCATCAACGGTCTAAGCTTGATCCTAAGTCTCTCCAGTGTGTCTTTATTGGTTATTCTCCTACTCAAAGTGGCTATAAATGTTATTCACCCTCTCTTCTTAAGGTCTTTGTCTTTATGGATGTCACTTTTTTCTGAGAATGACCCTTTCTTCCCCTCGACTTCTCTTCAGGGGGAGATAGGAGTAGATGAAGATCAGTCATGGGAACCTACTGATGCCACGGTATTACCTCTACTTTTGGAAACAGGGGGAGCTACAGGATCCTCACCATCAGGAGCCTCCTCAAAATGGGGACAAGTTTATAGCAGCGAAAGCCTCCTCAAAGTGTGAATAACCCAGAGCCTCTACACTGTCAGGATTCTGAACCATGTTCTAGTTCCAGCACCCCAATACTTGAGTGTCATGGTGAAAATGATCTACACTTGCCCATTGCTCTCAGAAAAGGTACTTGATATTGTACTACTATCCTATTTCTAATCATATTTCATATGGAAAGTTGTCCCCAGGGTTTCGTGCTTTCAATACTATGTTGGATGGTACAAAGATACCGAGAAATATACATGAGGCTCTCAATGATAAAAAATGGAGGGATGCTGTCTTTGAAGAAATGAATGCTTTAGAAAGAAATGGAACTTGGGAGATAGTGACCCTACCCAAAGGAAAACAGGCAGTAGGATGCAAATGGGTGTTTACAATAAAATTCAATGCAGATAATAGCATCAACAGATACAAGGCAAGATTGGTTGCAAAGGGTCTCACTCAGACTCATGGGATAGATTATCAGGAGACTTTTGCTCCGGTTGCTAAAGTCAATACCATCCGAGTTCTCTTATCTCTTGCTGCCAATCTAGATTGGCCTCTGCAACAATTAGATGTGAAGAATGCATTCCTAAATGGTGACTTACATGAAGAAGTCTATATGGATCCTCCACCTGGTTTTGAAAAGGGAAATGGATCAGTGTGTAAACTAAAAAAGTCTCTATATGGATTGAAACAGTCTCCCAGAGAATGGTTCGACAAATTCACACAAGCAGTCAAAAGAAGAGGCTTCATTCAAGCACAGATTGATCATACTCTCTTCCACAAACACTCTAAGGATGGTAAAATTGCTATTCTTATTGTATACGTAGATGATATAATTCTTACAGGTGATGATATTGAAGAATTGAACACCTTGAAGAAATTTCTAGCAGCTCAATTTGAACTCAAAGACCTTGGCACTCTCAAATATTTCCTTGGTATGGAAGTTACTAGGAGCAAAACAGGTATCACTCTAACACAAAAGAAATATGTTCTAGATCTTTTGTTGGAAACAGGAATGTTAGGGTGTAAACCTGATGAGACACCTGTGGAACCTAATACCAAGTTGGGTATTGAAGATGGGAATGAGGTGGATAAAGAACAATATCAGCGATTGGTTGGTAAACTAATCTACTTATCTCATACGCGTCCTGACGTTGCCTTTGCGGTGAGTATGATTAGTCAATTCATGCACTCACCCAAGGAGAAGCATCTTAGTGCAGTCTATAGGGTGCTTAGATACCTCAAGAATACTCCAGGAAGAGGATTATTCTTTAAAAAAGGGTATAAAAGGACAATTGAAATCTACACTGATGCAGATTGGGCAGGCTCATCAGTAGACAGGAGATCTACCTCAGGCTATTGCACCTATGTGTGGGGAAATCTTGTTACTTGGAGAAGCAAAAAGCAAATAGTGGTTGCAAGAAGTAGTGTTGAAGCAGAATTTCGAGCTTTATCTCATAGAGTTTGTGAAGGAATCTGGTTTCAAGAGTTGAAGATTTCATATTCCCTACCAATAAAACTATATTGTGACAACAAGGCAGCTGTTAGCATTGCTCAAAATCCTGTGCATCATGATCGAACAAAGCACGTGGAAGTTGATCGTCACTTCATCAAAGAAAAATTAGATGATAGAAGTGTGCGTTTGATATATGTTCCAACCAAAGAACAAACGGGAGATATCCTTACCAAGGGCCTACACCGTCCAGCATTCGAAGACTTGATTGGCAAGTTGGGAATGATCAATATTTACCTCCCAACTTGAGGGGGAGTGTAGAAAATCAGAATCCAAACATGTTTCCGTTTTTATTTCCTATTAATTAGGATTGATTATGATTGATTAGGATTGATTGTGATTGATTAGAATTGATTGTGATTAGGATTGATTAGTCATCGCTTAGTCATTCTTAGCGATTCTTTCTTGTATAAATATTCACTCATGTAAATTATTCAATATCATTATACAGAAACTTCTTTTCAATAAATTCTTTGAGAGAAAGAAAAAATGGTATGTTGCTGCCACACACTGCAACATTCAGAGAAAATTTCTAGAGGTCATAAACAGGGTTTGACATCTATTTCTTTCTTCTTGAAAAAACGAGAACAAGAACTGGAATCTTTAACTAATTTGTTGTATCTCTTTTATGCTGACTTCTATGAACTAACACTACTTGAAACAATTAAATTGGGGTATTTTGATCTAAGAACCCCTTCCCTAGCTGCACCCTCCCTCAATTACTAAAAAGAAAGTCAACTTTGAAGCTATAGAATATTGAAATTAGCAAGTTAATCAACATGGTAAACAAATGAAATGTGAATAACATTGAGAGTGCATTTTAGGAATAGGGTAACGTAAATCTATATACCTGGATCATCATTTTTTGGAAACGCCTTCTTTTGGAACAACTCCCAGCTGTCATCTTCATTTAAACATCTTGGTTTATGAAGATAACAAGTAGGATCCATATGTAACGCAACATCAGTGTTTCGAGTAGTTAGCAATATTTTGCTATCAACTACTGATAATGATCTCCCACTTGGGAAAGCAGGACTGAGATTGTTCCAGGTATCTGCACTCCAAATATCATCAAGGACTACTAAGCATCTCTTCTCCACTAGAACTTGGTAAAGCATCCTTGCAAGTTCCTCATCTCTCATATTGACAAGTTCCTCTCTTAGCTCTTTGGAAGGAGCTATAAGCTTAAACAGAATTCCTTCCCACACATCCCTTGCTTGGCAATGCTGTGATATATAAGCCCAAGCCAAGCTTTCAAAATGGTGCCTGACATTAGTACTATGGTATACCTTTTTTGCTAATGTTGTTTTCCCTATACCCCCCATCCCACAAATGGCAACTACTTTGTAACCTTTATTGGGGTTGACCAAACATGACTCCATAACATTTACATCATTCTCCACACCAATTATGTCCTCTTCAATAACATGAGAGTAAGATCTCCTCAAAGCTCTCTGCCTCCCATGCATGGAATTTGAGGCTTCCCCTCTTTCAGGTCTTATGCCATAAGTTTGCAAAGACCTTGTGAGGCTAGATATCCTAGCTATGATATCATCAACCTGAGATCCCAATTGATGGGTTTCTATGAACTTTAAAGCATACCTTTTGATGAGGTTCAGCATACCACTCAAGTTTCTTCTTGATGCTCCTTTGAGTGCATATGTCTCAATTGCATCATCAGAATCATAAGCAGCTTCCCTGATTTCTGAAATCCAATTGCGGAGGCTTTCATCCTCGTCTTGCCTTCTATCTGCATCTTGCAAGTAAGACTGCATCCTCCTCAATTCAGTTCGCAGCTGCTGCACTTTGTCTTCCACCCCATTTAAGAACACTGCTTCTTGAATGAGCAAATCACCAAGACTCTGCACTATGAAGGTCACTATAGCTTGGGCCATCTTACAAGGCTATTCTTCTTTCAACCAAAAAATAAAAGTTTTTTCCTTGATTATCAACAACCCATTTGCTCTAACATCTAGATTCAATTCTCAAACTTATACACTGCTATCAATTTAGCAAAGGGAAGTGAATAAGCAAAGCAAAAGATGGGGTTGACTTTGACTTATTGTCATAGCAGACCAAACCCATAAAATCATTTTCCTTCCCACTTGTATCCATGTGCACTTTTAAAGTTCTAAGTTTGAACCATTTGGTTGTGGTCTTGTGGAATTTATAGTAGAAAAGGTAGTTTGATTTTTCAAAAAGGAACGTCCCAAGGACAAAGATGGACAACAAGTTGCATGCATCTTCCACGAAATAATTTGAAAGGTAATCAACACATAAAACTGTGTGACAGGGTAACGGTATTGGGGTCCTAAGTCAAAAATAAAAATTAACCTTATTTTGTTTATGGGCTAAGGAAATGGAAAAGTATTTACCAAGAAAAAAAGGAAATAGAAAAGTAAGACCGACAATTTGCAGAACTTCAATAAAGGGTTGGAATTTGTCAATTATTACAAACAATTAAGAAAGAAAAAGAGTGAGATGGGTAGGGAGTAGTTGAAATTTGGAGCCGTGAGATACTTTGATACATTATAATAATGTAATCCACGTGGGACAAATCTTATAGCCTTATTCATTTATATTAATTTTATAAAGTTGGAGTCGAAGAAGTATGACAGTTCCAATTTCAAAATAGGGGAAAAAAAACAATTGAGTAAGGCAATTCAATCTGAAAGCAATATTTTGTGGACCATGAACTACTTGGTTGTTGAAAACGCACAGCCTGTTCCTTCATCCATACGTAAATGAATTATAAAAAGTATATAATTATCTATATCTTCCTGAGGATTTCAACGTGTATCTAGATTAAAAACAATAACAGAACCTATTCCAATTTTCTTGTCTTTGAGGTTTGTTTTTTAGTAGGGAAAAAAAACAAACTAATCTATCGTTTGCATTTGAAACATCAAGCATAAAAGTTCAAATAAATTGGCAAATTATGTACCAACAAAATAAATTAAGAAATGTATCATACTTGATAAGCCCATGAAATATGACTTAAAACATATGGTTTCTTATATGAAAATGTAAAAAAAGAATATTCTTTGTGTTAATAGATACCCCAATTACATTGAGCTGAATTGTTGTTGATTTAAATGTTTCAGGCCCACATATTAAGACTACTCAAAGCAAAGAAGAAAGAAAGAAAGAAAAAAAGGAAAAAAAGAAAGTGGGCTGAATTTTACAATGCAAACCAAAAAAGACCCAAATAAACAACAAGAAAGGGAAAATAGTGTAAGAAAGAAAGCCAAGACAGGTTGCACATTTTGGAAAACCAACTTCCAAGTAGTCGAACCCTAGCCCCTCACCATTTGAACCTCCCAATCAGACCACCAAACCCACAAATCAAACTAGCTACACATAAAGAAGAATCTCTTTTTATTTTACGAATCTGAGGCAGTTACGGGTTGATGGTGTGAAGCGAGCGTGGAGTGGAAAGGTGCACATGCGTTGATTGATCTCATCGTGTGAAAGAAGCCACGTGGAAGATGATCCAAGGGTTTTCGGAGCTATTGCATGCAGAGGAGCTGATATAAAAGGAGCAAGGGACCTTCTGCTGTAAAGCTTCTTCTTCTCCATTTTTCTTTAGTTTTATTTTTACGTTTCTGGTACTGTAATAGATGTTACTTTGTTTTGGATTAGAATATGTCAGTACAGTACCGAGGCTATTCCTGTGAATAGGACTCGTGCTGTATTTTAAGCTTTCTGCACTTTATTTTCTATGTAATTTTCATTTCATTTTCTATTTTTGTACCTCAATCCTTATGGGTATGAGCTAAACCTTTGAAGGGTTGGGTGACTTAGACCCCAACCACAATGACTAGTGTTGATTTCTTTTCTGAAATGAATGTTTAATTTCTTTAGTTCAACTCTGATTTATATGTTTGAATGTTATTCCATTTTGGTATGTTTGCCTAGGAGAAGTTTATTGGGAAATAAAGAAAATGAGTTGAGCTCATGGACTCAAATAAGGGATTATTTGAGGGAGTAATTCAGAGATGATTTTTACTCCTCCATGTGGCCAAAAGGACCTGAACTTCAAGCTCTTAGTCTCACCTGCTTAGGGATAAGTTGTGTGGAAACAAAAGGAAAAAAAAACAGGCTGAGAGTCAAGAAAGTTGGGAGAGTCTTCATGCATCTGAAATATGGCTCTGACTATATTCCAGTAGGACATGGTTTGGAAGAAATGGTTAAGGACAAGGACCCGCGAGTGAAAGAAGGTATGAGGAACGGTGACAAAGGGGATGTAGAAGCCAGTGCTAAGGAAGGTGACAATTTGGTTGCCATGCAGGAGAAGAATCCTCTCAGTCGGGAGCAGGTTGAGCCTGCCAAAGCGGAGGGTAGGAAAATAGTCTCTTACAGAGACAAAGTTCTTTTCCTGAACGGGGACGACTATGCCTCAGAGGAAGAATGAGCAATGGCTCCTGAACAAGGTACAGAAGAGAATGATGAAGACCTGCAGGACCTCACTGGAGCTGGTGTGGACGACCCCCTCTGCCCAACATACAATTTCTCTAGAAAACAACACAAGATTGATTGTGAGCAGTGGAACAAAGCTTTAATTATAAAGCTAATGGGGGAAAAAATACCTCCAAAGTTCTTAATGCCCAGGCTGCTGAGGCTCTGGAACCTCATGGGAACAAGTAAACAGGTCGAGATGGACAATGGTTTTGCTCCTTTGAAATTCAGTAATGAAGAAGACTATCTTCACATCCTACATGATGGGTCGTGGATAGTGGCAGACCATTACATGGTTGTGCAACAGTGGCGACCGTTTTTTGATCCTTACAACGAAGAGGTAAAGAAGTTAGCCATTTGGTTAAGAATTCCAGGTCTACCAGCAGAATTTTACACAATGAATCATCTGTGGTGAATAGGTAACCTTTTTGGAAAAACTTTGAAGATGGATAAGGCGTCCTTCAGAAGGGATGACAGTAACGTAGGAGACAACACATAAAAAGCGAGATTTGCAAGGATCTGTGTCGAGGCTGATCTCAGAAAGAGTTTTATCTCTAAGTTCAGGATGTGGGACCATATTCATGATGAGGAGGTAATCCTCAATGTCGGTTACGAAGGTTTGCACTTAATTTGCTTTTCCTGTGGGAGATATGGCCATAGAAAAGAAGCATGTAATGGGGGCTTAGATTATAAGTTGGTGAACAACTTAAACGTTCCTGAGACACAACCTCAACAGCAAGGGGAACCGGAAGTAACTTCGAGTACCACAACTTCTCTTGCTATGAACAGGGATACCACCAACAGGGAGGACGAAGGGAAGAAAGGTGCCTTTGGGGCATGGATGGTCGTGAAACGCCCAGTAAAGGGGAGAAGGAATAAGATGCTGCAGGTGAAGGCCAACAGTGCCAGAACAAAAATCGCTCCAGTGAACTTGGACGAAGCATAACCAGAAGATACCTTTCTAGGGTCACACCAGGCCAAACATTCTTTGGTGGCTCAGGGGGCAACAATTTCCAAACCAGTGATACTGGTAGCGGGTCAGAAGGAAAAAAGCAACCCTCTGGACAAGACCTCAAACCTTACACAAGCTCCTGGGAGAGCTGACAAAGGCATTTCAACCTTGTACAAACCGAATCACCGGAAAGGCAAACAATCGACTGATAAGCAAAAAGGGCCTAACCTGGGGAATTTGCAGAAGGGAAGGCTTTCCCCAAGTCAACCCCCTATGCAGAAGACGACAACGAGAGCGGTGACAGTGGTGTCAGCCGCTGGGTCCAAAAAGGAGTGTCGGGTTGCGAATGTAGATGGTACGAACGAAGGTCAGGGTACGAACGCCAAGAAAACTCACAATGAGTTGGTTTTGCTTCGTCGTGGCATACAAGAGAACTTACACTTGGACAAGATACAGGAGGAAAATAGCCTTAGTGGCCAATTGGGCCCCCTGGCCTGTAGGTTGGGCCTCATTGTTTTACTTCCCCCAATTTTGTTTTTTATGATGAATACCTGTTATTGGAACGTCAGGGGGGAAAATAAAAGCGGTTTATCTTTTTTGATAAAAGACTTGGTGAAGAAATATGATATCAAATTGCTGGTCCTTTCTGAAGTAAGGATTAGTGGGCCGACAGCTTTGAGAAGAATCAACCAATTGGGCTTTGATGGGTTTCATATTAATGAAGCCATTGGATTTGCAGGAGGGATTTGGGTCCTTTGGGTCAGGTCTAGTGTGGAGGTTTTCATTTTGGCACACCATAGGCAGTTCACTCACACGTCAATCTTCTGGAAAACAACAAAAGTAAAGGAAGCGGTGACTTTTGTGTACGGCAGTCCCTAAAGGGCGGAGCAAAGAATGCAATGGGATAGCTTGGCAGCCATTTAGGCTACTAATAATGACCCGTGGTTGGTAATAGGGGATTTCAACGCCCTTCTTTACTCTTCGGAGAAGGTTGGAGGAGGATTAGCTTCTCAGGGTAGCATGGATGAGTTCAGAGAGTGCATTCTTGCTTGCAATCTGGTGGACCTGGGTTTCAAAGGCCCACGCTTCACGTGGAGGAGGACAAACCTCAAGGAAAGGCTGGATCGGGCGCTAGGGAATGATAGGTGGGTCAATCCCTTTGCTGATAGGTTCTTCATTCATCTCCCTTTCTTCCATTCGGACCACCGTCCCCTGCTCTTAACCGATGGGGTAGCTTCACCGACGGCAAATGCCAATAAGCCGTTCCGTTTCCTAGCGGCTTGGCTGTTGTGCGATGGTTTTCAGGAGCTTATTCGAGGTTGCTGGGACCAAGAAGCGGGATGGATTAGGGCTTCGAAACACTTCCAACTAAGGGCCGCCCAGTGGCATGCAACTAATTTCAGGGAACACATTAAGCGCAAACACCGTCTTCATGCACGCATCAAGGGGATCGACGATCATCTGCTCACTAGTAGGAACCAGACCTTGGAAGTTCTTCAATCCAAGCTTTGGGACGAGTTGAACCTTATCTATGTTCAAGAGGAGATTTCTTGGTACCAGAGGTCGAGAGCTGAGTGGCTGGTCAACGGAGACAGAAACACTAAATTCTACCACGCGAATACTAAGGCTAGGGCTCGCAGAAATAAGATTCTGACCCTCAAAGATGGCGTTGGACGTTGGGTTAAGGACCGAGCCGCTCTGAAGGAGATGGTGGTTTCCTTCTTCCAAGCCTTGTATTTCGACGATGGCACCCAAAGACCACCCCTACCATCCTCAGGTTCGTTCCCGACTATCACCAGCCCGTCATTTCATTTGATTCATGTTGTCCCCTCTGACTTGGAAATTAGGGAGGTTGTCTTTAATCTTCACCCTTTCAAGGCACCGGGCCCAGATGGGCTACATGCTAATTTTTTTCAGTCTCAGTGGGAAATTGTTCACAATTCTGTCGTGGATTTGATTAAAAGCATTTTTAATAATCCGAATTCAATGAAGGATGTTAACCATGCTTTAGTTTTCCTGATCCCTAAAGAGGAAAATCCGGAGTCCCTGAAGCAGTTCCGCCCTATTAGTCTCTGTAACATCATCTTCAAAGTGGTCACCAAGATTTTGGAAAACAGGCTAAAACCTCATCTAAATAATGTGGTTATGCCAAATCATTGCAGCTTTATCCAAGGGAGGCAGAGTACAGATAACATATTCATAGCACAGGAAGTCATGCACTCTATGAGACTTAAGAAGGGTTAGAAAGGCTGGATGGCTATTAAGGTGGATCTTGAAAAGGCTTATGACCGGGTAAACTGGGAATTCCTACAAGATACGCTGACGGAAGCTGGTTTAAATCCTCAAGTTGTGCACCTCATTATGCAAAGCGTAACCACTACCTACCTGAATGTTCTTTGGGAGGGCTCTACAACTGGCTCTTTTCGACCTTCTAGGAGTATCAGGCAAGGAGACAAGGGGTCTCCTTACCTTTTCGTTTTATGCATGGAAAGGTTAAGCCACCTAATCTTTGAGGCTACTTTAGGAAAGCTTTGGAAACCGATTGTCCTTGGCAGAAACAACCCGCCAATCAGCCATCTTTTAATTGCAGATGATCTATTATTGTTCATGAAAGCTTCCTTAGACCAGCGGATCATGTCAGAGTCGAGGAGATTGCGCAAGCCATGAATTTCTCCATCACTCCGGATTTAGGCAAGTACTTGGGCATTCCTCTAATGCAGGAGAGAGTGAAGTCTAGCACTTTCAATTTCATCCTCCAGAAAATGGACAACAAGCTATCTGTATGGAAGATGAAGACTCTATCTCTAGCAGGTCGAGAAACACTATCTCAATCTGTGTTATCCTCTATTCCCATCCATCCAATGTAATCGTGCCTTCTCCCCATGAGAACTTGCGATGACATGAAGAGGAAAATCCAGAATTTCCTTTGGGGTGACTCTTCTGGACAGAAAGGCCTGCATGTTGTTTCTTGGAACAGAATTTGTCGGCCGAAAGATAATGGAGGTCTAGGATTTAAGAGTTGAGGCCTATGAATCAGGCCCTGCTTATGAAGGTGGGCCATGGTGTGCTAACACAGACGAAGAGCTTATGGGTAAGGGTTCTAAGGAATAAGTATAAGGTTAGGGATGATTTAATCTCGGAAATCAGGAAAACGAATCAACCATCTAACCTATGGAGGAGTATCCAGAAGGTGTGGCCCAGGGTGAAGCAGGGATCATCAATTCAGTTTGGCAATGGGGAAAGGACCATATTTTGGGAGGATAGGTGGTTAGTAGGCAATGAGCTCGTCAAGGCTAAGGATTCGGTGGTTATTCCTGACGAAGTAGGGAGGTGGTCAGTAGATGACTGTGTTCAGGGTGATGGTACTTGGAATTGGAGCTCTCTGCAATAATTTGTATCCCCTCACTCTTTGACCTGTTTGGCTGGTATTTTTCCCCCTTCTCCTTTTAATGGTGATGACCGAGTCACCTGGGCAGGGTCAGGTAATGGGGTATTCTCGGTCAAATCAGCCTTCTCCATGATTGATTTCGATTCCTTACCTCATACCAACGGCAACGATTTGCTTCCCTGGAAATGGAAAGGGCCAAGTAGAATCCAGATGTTTCTTTGGAAAGCCCTTGGAAATCATCTCATGACTAATGTCAATAGGGAAAGGAGGAACTTAACTACTTGTAATCTTTGTACTAGATGTGGCTGTCATCCAGACGACATCATGCATGTTCTTAGAGATTGCCTGTGGACCAAATGTATATGGCTACGGCTTCTCCCCACTGAACAACTTCCCCTATTTTTTAAACTTCAACAACGCCAATGGCTTGATCATAATCTTCAGTCTAATCCGTGTTCTTTTGGCGATCAACACTGGTATCTTCTCTTTGCTGGTCTGCTGGCTGACTTGGAAGTTTAGGAACGATTACATCTTCAACAAAAAAGTAGCAACCCAGGATTCCTTTATTAGGCAGGCTTATATCTATACTTCTATTTTTTTGGGTGCTTGGGATAGACTGGTAACCCAAAGAGTGCAGAAACCGGAAAGGGAGGAACGTTTTATCAAGTGGAATTTCTCCGCAGCAGGCTGGGTAAAGTTGAATACGGATGGATCCAGCAGCTTGGGAGGGCAGGTGTCGAGCTGTGGAGGAGTTCTCCGGGACGACGCGGGAAGATGGTTGTGGGGGTACTGCAAGAAGCTGGGAGTAGGCTCCTCTCTTCGAGCAGAGGTTTGGGGGCTTAGGATATGGGATTCAAGAAGGTTTGTGTAGAGTCTGATTCCAAAGTGGCTATTCTCCTCATTCAGGATTCTTGTGATCCCTGTCACCCTTTAGCCCCCTTGGTTAATCATATCAAAAGTCTGTTAAGTAGGACTTGGGACATTCTCCTCACTCACACTTTTCGTGAAGAAAATGCAGTAGTCGATACTATGGCTCGGTTGGGAAGCGACTCAAATTCTTGGGATATCCAGTTTTTTAACGAAAGTCCAATGGAATGTAGACACCTCTTAGATAGAGACTTGCAGGGTGTAACTTGCCCACGAATTTGTAACCTTATCTAATTTTTGTATTTCCCCTATTATTCAAAGAAAAAGGGAAAAAAGATTTTTAAGGGATTAAGAATCCACAGTAGTCTGCCAACTGAAAACAATTATGAAATAATTTTGTTAAGCAATTGGACACTAAGGGCTGTGGAAAAAGAATCAGAACTCAACCCAATTCTTAATTAGATTTCTTAAAACTTTGTCAATTCTGTTTGTTTTTAATTCAGTTAAATCTTTTAGTAATCTTTGCAAAAATATAACCAAATTGAAAAGTCCAAAAATAATTTTCTCATTTTATTTTATTTCTTCCATTGTTTGCATTAAGAAATTGTTTTCAAATCTAAATCAGAAAACCCGCAAATTCTGTTTGTTTATTTTATTTTGTGCTTATCAACTTTAATCATAGTTTTCTTTTTAGAATTCAGTTTTAAGAAATTGTAAATTTTAGTCAAGTCAAAAACACCAAAGATCCTTGTGGGAATGATATTGGGGTCTCAAATACGTTCTATATTACTTGTGACTACGTATACTTACGTATTTCTTGCATACTCTCTAACAAGGCCTACAATAAATAATGGCAAATTATAATATATTTTTCTGGATTGAAACGCTAGAAATTTCTATCAATTGGATTTTTTTTTGGATCAACAATTAGGAATGCATGAACAATTTACAAGCATATTCCTTTTTTTTCTCTAGAACTTTAAGACATGTCAATTTTTTTCTGTTTCGACATTGTGGTTTAGTGATATCCGAATCAACTTGCGCATATCTCAACCAATTTATTTCTTCAGTCTGGTCAACCACAAGTCATCGACGTTTAGATTAGAGAATTCACAAAAAAATACGGAGAAAGTTATATTTATAAACTTTTTGTTTACAATACTAAGTATGACCGGTCTGTGGCAGACTCAGAAAAAAATTTATGTGTGCACACTTAAGGTGGGGTTCGGGGGCAACGCCGCCGAAGATTTTTTTTAAAGAAAATTTTAAATTTATTAATTGTAGGGGGTTAATTGATCAAAAATCAACCTCTACCGATGTCTATTTGATCCAAAGTTGATCACTTTTGCTTCACAAAAAAAATGTGAAAAATCTTATGCGATTCTCCTTCACTTGATGAAGATTGAATTTCAAGAATCATTTATGTCCATTAAGGTTTGGAGCTAACAAGGTTTACGTTTAAAAAAAAAAAAGAGACAAAGGAATGGGGTAGGGTTTAAACTTTAAGCTTTTAATTATATGGGTTGGTTGGGTTGAGCTTGGGCCTATTTTTACTTTTTTCTTTTCAATCTTCCTAAATTTTTTTTTTACTTGACCTAAATCACCTATCCCTTTAAAAAAAATTCTCAAAATTTTGTGTCTGCATGTGCAGACACAGGCAACAACACTGGTCCGCCTCTGTGACCGGTCATACTTTAATCAAGAATGTATGACTGGTTATATTTTGTGTAATTTGTAAAAAAAAAAATTGTAAACGAATCCTTCCCCAAAATATATATATATATATATATATATATATCATGCAATCTAGCCTCGAGTGATTGATATATCATTACATCTTTAAATTAATATCTTTCTTTCTTTTTTATTATGGTAAAAGATTACAAGCCACACCAATAATCTCCTCCACCCTATGGGTAGTGTCTATGTTTATTAATATGCGACTGGATTAGTTCCCCGTATTATGATAGAACATTTCACAACCACCTATATATAATGGGGAAGGATTCGTTTACAAAAATTTTTTTATAAATTTTTGCAAATTACACTATATATGTCGGACCGATAATACTTCACTCAACAGTGTATGAGCACGAGGAGGATATGGACAGTGATGATGACGGTGAACCTGAGAGTGTTATTCCACTAGGTGACACCTGAGATACTCACGTAGAGGGTGATTTTGACGTTGACACAAACTCAGAAAACCTGAGTTCCCAAGTTATGCCACCACTTCGTGTTGAACCTGTCAACAGTGGTAAGACAGTAAATTAAAGTTTTAATTTATAGTTTCTTGTTTTAGTTATCATTGGTACTGACGGAAAAATTTAAATTTTGACGTAGGTTCTAAGATCGAGCCATTTTAGAACGAAAGCCCACATTATTCCATCATCAATTGGGCCCACCCTAATGATGAGACGGAGATATTGTATGGTGACGATGACTTGCATGGTGGCTGGCAATTAGGGGATCCATTATATTTGTATCAAAAGTTTCGTAGCAAATCTGAAATGCAACATGCAATAAAATTATATTGTATGAAGGCTCATCGTACTGCCGTTGTGGCAAAAAGTGATGAGCATAGATTTGTGATGAAGTGTCGACACCATAATGATGGTTGTCCCTAGTATGTGAGGGCATTGTTGCCAAAGAATGGAAATACTTGGGTGGTCAGTAAGTGGGGTAAAGAACACACCTGCCTAAACCAAGGTCTTACCCGGGATCATAGACAGCCGAATTTTGATGTTATCTGTGCAGCCATTATGAGTATGTATTATGCGATGTTTGGTTACACAAGTTATGTTTATGTTATTTAATGAAATGTATTTATTGACAGTGTTGACTTCAAGTTTTTATTTATTTATAGGTATGTTAAAAGAAGATCCATCTTTAAAGTCAGTTCTTATTCAAGAGAGGGTACAACGTTTGTATGGATACAACATGACTTACATGAAGGCTTGGAAGGCTAAAATGAAGGCCATTGTGAAGTTATTTGGTGACAGGGATAAATCATATGCATTCTTTCCTATTTAGCTGATGTAACACTTCGTATGCATTCGGTTTGTTAACATGTCGTCGTATTAAGCCACGCTTAATTTAAAAATGCGGAATATCTTTTTCTTTTCAATTATGACGTCATTATTCTTAGCCAAGTTGATTACTTAATCAATTTTCATAAAACATCGGCTGTATGATATTGCAATAGACAACTAACTGAAATACCTCATATATAAATAACAGTGAGTATCTAAAATCACGGAACTACAACACGTAGTCCAGACATAATCCTGATACATTATTACAACTCGAATCTAAAACAAGACATAGTCAAATCAATGCGGCATGGACAATCCTCATGCTCACCAAATAAGGCAACAAAGCCAACAACGTCTCAACAACACAACATAATCATAAAGCTAACAGCAAAAATAGCAACAGACATAATACAGCATCCAACATAATCTGCATGTAAACGGCAATATCAAGACAACATGCATATAAACCATTCCCCCATGGGGTATGGTGGAACCAAAAAATGGCTAAACTGAGGACACGAAAGCTTACCTTGTAAGCTAGCTAACCAAACCAAGAGTCCACACAAGCTCAAGGCCCACAATACGACAGAAAGGAATATCGGGATATGTTGTTGTCCAGACCAAAATATCGGGATATTGCCAAAGGAATATCGGGATATCGATATCCGGATGTTTCTGGAGGAATATCCGGATATCAATATCGGAATATCAATATCAGGATATTGGTTTTCCAATATCGGGATACTTTACGACAGAAAGCAAAAACTGCATTTTTTCAAGAGTTTTTCCTACAAGCTTCAACTTTTAACACTTCTAGACATTCAAGCATGCATTTTTAAACACATTTAAGCTAATGATCTTGGTTTTTTTTTTCTTCATTTAACATACCAAGGCTCAAGCTTTAACATCTAAAACTCATGATCCAAGTTAGGGTGCTTCCGTAAAAGCTCAAAACAGAAAAGAGGATGCTCTTGGAGCTCTCCAATCAGCTCCAAAGGTACTGACTATAAGGTGCACGAAAATGTATACAAAGATGGATCCTTTCTTTACAAAGATCACACCTTGAAGCCACACAAGCAAGGAACCAAGACTTCTCCCCCACAAGTAGTGAAGTCAGCCTTAGAAACACTAAGGACAGCACCACCAACACAGAAACAAGAGCTCTCACACCCACTCAAGTCTTCCTCAAGCCCAACAATGGTGTTTGTATTAAGGGAAAGTGAAGAAAGGTAGTCACTGTGAGGCTCAAGGGAAAAGAAAGCTATGGAAATGGATGAGGAAGGGGCTGTCACCAGAAACCAACGTGGAGGAGGCTGAAGATTAGCCTAGGTTAATGTGCAAGGGTCTATTTATAGCCACACTTAATTAATCAAACAGTATTAGCACTAATAGTTACGCTTATCGTTTTAATCCCAAACTTTGGAATCTGAACCTACTCATTTTTATAAGATTTATCATATTTATATTTTATTTTTTTGCAGCACATTTCCGGTACACGCTTTTCTATAGCCAATATCAGTTCTGGCACCAGTTCTCATTATTTGGACTTGAAACTTGTTTTACTAGTCCTATATATTATTCTAGGAATATTCATGCACTTAGTATAATTTTTCGGGATACTTCACCGGTACACATTTATACCGGGTAGCAGAACTGGTATCTGCACTTTTCGTCAGAAAAGCGACTTTCAGCATTATTACTCACTTACTATAATTATTAAAGTATCATAATAATTATTAGGGTCAACTATGAAATTATTTTCTAATTTCTCTTAATTAATTAATTAACTTCCTTAATTAACGGTGCGGGTTCTTACATTCACCCCACCTTTTTAGGATTTGGTCCTCAAAATCAGAAACATACCTGTCTTGAAGCACGGGATACTGCCAGAGAAGCTCATCCTCTCGCTCCCAGAATTACCATTTGGGGATTTTTCCCGTTCATCGTACTTTGAACATCGAAATGGTCTCGCTCCTCAACTTCTTTTCGCCACGATCGAGAATCTTGAGTGGTCTGACGGGAGTCTTTAGGTTCTCCCGAACCTCCACATCATCCGGTTGCACCACGTGCGAAGGATCCGCTACAAACTTGCAAAGTTGAGACACGTGAAATCGTCTTGGGTGCTGTCCAAGTTCGGAGGCAAGGCAAACGGGTAGGCAACAGGTCATACTCTACCACGTAACTGGTATGGACCAATGAATTGCGGGCTCAGCTTCCTCACTCCGAGTGCCCGAACAACACTGGTGAAAGTGAAAGTTTCACAAAAACGTGCTCACCCTTACTGAACTCCAGTGGACGATGCTTAACGTCAACATAGTTCTCTTGGCGACTCTGCGCCTGCTTCAACTTTCCTCTGATCATCTGAATCTGTTGGTGGTAAATTGGACAAGGTCCAAGACAAACAACTCTTCATCTCCAACCTCAGACCAACATGTAGGATTTCTACACCTTCTACCAAATAGCGCCTCGTCGGGTTCCATGCCCAGGCTAGCAAGGAAAAACACAGTTGCACGAAAACTCGACCGATGCCAGGTACCTATCCCATGCTGGGCCCTGCTCCAAGGTGCAAGCCCTCGACATGTCCTCCAAGGTCTGGACGATCCGCTCAGTCTGTCCAACAGTCTGAGGGTGATAGGTTGTACTCAGTAGCAACAGAGTTCTAAAAGCTCTCTGCAACGCCTCCCCGAACCGAGAGGTGAACTTCGAGTCCCTATCGCTGATGATACTCTCGGGCACCCCGTGAAGACTCACGATCTCGCAAACAAACAGTTTGGCCAACTGCTATGAAGAGAAGCTCACCATTACAGGAAGAAAGTGGGCAGACTTTGACAATCTGTCCACAATGACTCAAAAAGAGTCACAACCACCCTGAGTCTTAAGCCAACCCATCACGAAATTCATAGAAATACTTTCCCACTTCCACTGTGGTACCTCAAGAGGTTGAAGCTTACCAACGGCTTCTGGTGTTCAATCTCCACCTTCAGGCAAAACAAACACTTAGACTCAAGCACCGCTATGTCCATCTTCATTCCAAGACACACCATCTTGGTTCTTCGCGAAGTCGAGACACCCTCTCTGCACTAGCGCCTCGTGGATTTTCTCCACACGCTCGTTCTTGACTCTTAAAATCTCCATCTCGAGAAGTGCATCCTCAAACAAAGAGGTCACTGTCAGAACTTGAAGTTTCACAATGACGTCACTATGTCATCCGATTCTCTGGGATCATCAGTCATTCCCTCAATAGAGGTGACCTACCCCACAAACTCTAATCTACACAACACTCGAGTGAGTTTGGTCCTATTCCATGACTCTAACATCGACTAGTCTTACAATTAGATAAATCATTATTTTCAAAATAATTTCATATTCATTTCACAATGAGAATTCATAATCAAGTTCATTTCAACCCATACATGTTAGTTAGCATGCTAATTCACATAGTAACGTACCTTAGTTCACGTACACCTGCAAATTTTTAAGTCTTAATAACATAATAGTTCGAATACTATAAACGCGGTATACCTCACTCTCCATGGCATCTGCAAAATCGAAACTCAATTAAAGGTGAAATGACATTGATACATTACAACAAATCTATCGTACTCATTTCATGCTTAACACTATCCATGAGGTTAATATGTGAACTACTTATGAAGCATATCAATAATCAACATAAGATCCTAGAGTCATGGAGACCACTCAACTCACAAACAAATTGTACATGCACTGCCTCGCATATACAAAAATTCATGTGTGGCCTTTGCCACAAATTCCAAGTGTTACACACTCAGTTTCTCTGAAGAGAATTTCACATTCTCAAACAGAGCACCATCACGGTTAAGTAATGGCGTAAGGCATCTTGCCTTACAACAAAATGACCAGTGCTCCCATGGAGACACGCTCGGCCGAATAAAGTCTTTCACCGAAAGACTCCCAACAAAATTTCTTCAACTCAGCCTATTCTGGCGGAACATCCGGTATAGAGCTAATGCAATAAACCCCACACCAGGCAATGATTTAATGGAGAACGCTATCTCTCGCTGTGGCGGACACTCAGGAATCTCCTCAGGAAAACACCTCGAGAAACTCCTTCGCCACAAGAATGCCAGTGAGATACTCCTACGTACCACTTACCAAACCTCCCAATCATGACATAACTAATGTCCCTGCTCACAAGGCTCTCCTAGCCCACAGCAATAAAGGCAAGGAACTGGCTGTGGAATCACACGGAGACATCACCACTCGCTAGGCACAACAATCAATCAATCAATCATCACACAACTATTGGACAATCAATCCATGCCAAGGATGATTTCCAAATTTAGCCATCGGTAATCCCATTCGATCTACCGAGAACTCACGGCCATCCTACTTAAACATGACATTTTGATGTACAGTGGTAGTATCACACTTTTCTCCGGTGGCGGTGGTCAACCGCAACGGTGGAGAAAGCACAAACATGGACAACTCAAGCCCCACAACAATTGGGGTTGCAATAAGGAATACGTAGCCCCAGAATCAAACAAAGCATCAAAAACAACACTACCAGTGGTAACAGTACCTCAAACAAGGTCCGGAGCGCGGTCCGACTACTGGCGATCCAATGTGTACACACGCCCCGAGGCAGGTGACACAACAGGTGCCGCTAAAGGTGGAAGGGGAACCATTTGGAGTGGATCTGCCTGAACTGCTGCAGCTCTTGCCATAGCCGATGGACACTCTCTAGCATAGTGGCCCTCCTTGCCACACTGGAAACATATAGTCTGGCCGGTAGCACACGGCCCTAGATGAACCTTCCCACATCTCGTGCATCTGGGAGTAGGAGGTCTCGCTGTACTCCCCTGAGTCGTAGTCCTCTTGAACTGATTTGGTGTTTGCCTAGCCGCTAACTGCTTACCTTTGCCCTTACCAGCAAACTTCCTGACTCTCCAGGAAGTGGAACTACCAGTTCCCTTGGTCTTAGCGACCTTGACCCTCTTGGCCTTACTCGTGATACAAACCTCCTCAATGTCTCTCTGCTGACTATCTGACGTATAAACTCGTTCAGTGGTAGGTGGCACAACAGGTGCCTCTGTAGGTGGAGCAGGAATCATCGGAAGTGGGGCCTCCTGAACTGCTGCAGCCCTAGCAATGTAGCATAACAATCCTTGGCTATATGGCCACTCTTTCCACACTTGAATCATATCAGCTCCCCCGTAGCACAACGTCCCATATGCTTCTTCTCGCAACCTGTACACTTCGGAAAAGTAGAAGATCCAGCAAATTTGCCTGCCCTAGTAGTAAGCCTCTTGAATTTGTTGCACAATTACTTGACCTGTAGATGCTTCCCTATAACTCCACTCTCAAACTGGTGTGGGGATAGAGGGTGTGGCAACGGGGGATGATGGTTGTCAAGACAACCAATTCTCCAGCTTTACAACGACATATTATATGTCTCAATCGGAGTTGTATAACTCCGGTTATGTTTTACGCAAGGTGATTGCTGCAAACGAAATTTCCAGCAACCAAAACGCGACTTAAAATTGAAACTGCGATCTAAGAACTTATCCAATGGCTACTTAATTTTATAGAGTTGTAGCCCTATGTGTTAGCTTCACATAGGTCCAAACGGAACTTAATTTGAAGCTCTGTAGCTCAAGATATCAAATTTTTACTAAAACAGGTTCGTTGTTGTCCAGACCAAAATATCGGGATATTGCCAAAGGAATATCGGGATATCGATATCCGGATATTTCTGGAGGAATATCCGGATATCAATATCGGAATATCAATATCCGGATATTGGTTTTCCAATATCGGGATATTTTGCGACAGAAAGCCAAAAATGCATTTTTTCAAGAGTTTTTCCTACAAGCTTCAACTTTTAACACTTCTAGACATTCAAGCATGCATTTTTAAACACATTTAAGCTAATGATCATCTTGGTTATTTATCTTCTTTATTTAACATACCAAGGCTCAAGCTTTAACATCTAAAACTCATGATCCAAGTTAGGGTGCTTACCCAAAAGCTCGAAACAGAAAAGAGGATGCTCTTGGAGCTCTCCAATCAGCTCCAAAGGTACTAACTATAAGGTGCACGAAAATGTACACAAAGATGGGTCATTTCTTTACAAAGACCCTACCTTGAAGCCACACAATCAAGGAACCAAGACTTCTCCCCCACAAGTAGTGAAGTCAGCCTTAGAAACACTAAGGACAGCACCACCAACACAGAAACAAAAGCTCTCACACCCACTCAAGTCTTCCTCAAGCCCAACAATGGTGTTTGTATTAAGGGAAAGTGAAGAAAGGTAGTCACTTTGAGGCTCAAGGGAGAAGAAAGCTATGGAAATGGATGAGGAAGGGGCTGTCACCAGAAACCAACGTGGAGGAGGCTGAAGATCATCCTAGGTTAATGTGCAAGGGTCTATTTATATGTGCTTGGTCGAACCGAGAGTTGCTCGGGAATATTTCTTTCAGAGAGCAAGAGTGTAGAGTAATAATCAGGATTGCCAACAGGAGCAATCTACTCTGACTAAGAGCAACCCTCTTCAACTATACGCAAGCGTACGTGTCAAGCAATATAGGGTATTATAGCCCCAGATTTATCGTCCTCAGGGAGCAATTGTGAAGTAAGAAGCGCTAAAGGAAACTTAATTTGTAAAATGGAGCAATAAAAGAAATCACTATTCTCAGCTAAGCTTCACAAAGAGCAATCTCTGGGCAGCTAGTTAAACAATGTTAATCATTCTGAACCAGATGAGAGCAGTGAATGACTTAGCATGGTCATCGAATAAAATGGCATCAATTGAAGTAACTTTAAGAGCAGTCAACGAAATGAAAGTAAGAGCATCAGCTAGTAAACACAGTTCAGTTATCGTGAGGAAAAGGTTGTGATAGGAATTGAGTTAAGATTAATTTCAGAAAGAAAAAGATCAAGTAGGTGTTACGGGTTCCATGTTTTCATCCCTTTGGTTAACCCTGCCTGGTAGCATATTTTACAAGTGGATTTTGCTCCTTCCCTATTTTGCTATAGGTAAGCAGAGGGTAAGGCCTTACTCTCCACGTTACTCCATAGTGCTTGGAGTTATATGCAAGAAAACCATGCTGCCTTCTCAAAAGAGCATGGATTCACATGGCAGTGCTCCCCATTCCAGGTGTTTATCCCTCCTTTCTTCAGGCTAAACTACCCCAGGATTTTGAGAATGCTCCACACGCCTTTGTCAGTGTTTCATCAACCGAGTGGTCCCGGGATGAGGTTGCCAGCCCAAAGGGTTTCACAAAATCAATAAATTAAACCAAAGAGCAACTCAAAATTCATTTATAAAATATGTGTTCCTTACAAAGCTATCCTAAGACAAAATGGATTACTTCTATGGAACCCTCACCTACTTAGAGGAAGTTAGCTCCTAGTGAGCATTTTTACAAAGAAATAAGAAAACAAAGAGACAACCAGTCCTGGGATGGGTGCTGATCCTCCTCTTTATGAGGATTGCTTGTTCCTTTTATAGGGTTCTTCATTTGATCTCCATTGTTCCTTTCATCAAGGGTCGTGCTTTGTCTAAATCCTCTCCAATGGTAGCTTTGCTTCTTGCCAGCTTGGCCTTAAATGGAAGTGGTCCCCCTTGCTTTTGGCTCCCTTTGTGAGTAGGAGTATCGGATTCAGGGCAGCACTTCCACCTTCTCTGTTGTAGCTGACGTGGCGCCTCCTCATTGCTCAGCTTCTTTGCTTTCGTACTGTAGCAGAGGCAGCACCTCCACCTTCTCTGTTGTAGCTGACGTGGCGGCTCCCCATTGCTTCCTTTGACTGCTGTTGTACTATAGCAGACTTCTTTTTCCTTTCTGCGCAACACTCCTTCTTCTCTCTTCATTTTGTGGTTCCTTTTGATGGGCCTTAGGTGTCCTGAACAAAGCAAACTAACCCAATAGTCATATGTGAAAAAGATAATGTTAAATTTGCTCCAGGTCTACCTTAATTCCCACTTTCGGCATTGCTCTGGTCCACTATTCAAAACAGTTGCTCTATATGAAAAGAAGAAGGTTGAAGGGAGTGATTTATAACCAAAACATGGGTTTTGTGGAACAATTTACACTTAATGGGCCTCAACTCTTGAGGACTATCAATAGGCCACACTTAATTAATCAAATAGTATTAGCACTAATAGTTACGCTTATCGTTTTAATCCCAAACTTTGGAATCTGAACCTACTCATTTTTATAAGATTTATCATATTTATATTTTATTTTTTTGCAGCACCTTTCCGATACGCGCTTTTCCATAGCCAGTATCAGTTCTGGCACCAATTCTCATTATTTCGACTTGAAACTTGTTTTACTAGTCCTATATATTATTCTAGGAATATTCATGCACTTATTATAATTTTCCGGGATACTTCACCGGTACGCATTTAGACCGGGTAGCAGAACCGGTATCTGCACTTTTCGTCAGAAAAGTGACTTTCAGCATTACTACTCGCTTACTATAATTATTAAAGTATCATAATAATTATTAGGGTCAACAATGGAATTATTCCTAATTTCTCTTAATTAATTAATTAACTTCCTTAATTAACGGTGCGGGTTCTTACAGCTGACATACATGACGCAGGTTAATCTGGGTTCTGTGTTCAAAACTGATACGGACCAATGTTTTGATGAACGTTGAGTTTACACCGATAATGCTGTCTTTCACAGGGTATTTTGGACCTTTCACCAGTGCATTGAGACTTTCAAATATTGTGAACCCATAATCTAAATTGATGGCACACATTTGTATGGTAAATACAAAAGAACCCTTTTGATTTCTACGTCACGAGATGGAGATGGATACATTCTACCTATTGCCTTTGCTATTGTTCCTCCGGGTGAGAGATTGGAAGATTGGTCGTGGTTTCTTAGCCTCTTGCATTTTCATGTGACGCATAGGCATGACATTTGTCTAATATCCTATCGTCACCCTAGCATCATAAGGGTTGTAAGAGATCATGCCGGTTGGCAGCCTCCATTTGTGTATCACGTATTTTGTCTACATCACATCGGAAGCAACTTTAACACTAAGTTTAAGGATGTTGAATTGAAGAAAACCCTGATGAAACTAGGTACACAATGTCCTGAATATGTACACGTTGTTTGTAACGCAAACTTGTATCTGACTCATGCAATTTTCGTGATTTTCAGGGTACCTGAGTTCGAAGATTCATTTTGATATCAGATTTCAGGAATTTGTCGATAGTAACCCACAAGTGGCTTCATGGATAAACCATATTCCCAAAGAGAAAAGGTGCAGGTCTTATGAGGAGGAGGGCTGTAGGTTTGGTCACATGACGACTAACCTATATGAGTGTGTCAATAAGAACCTGAGGGGTGCACATAATTTGCCTATAACGGCATTGGTCAAGATGACGCAAAGTAGACTTGTTGAGTATTTCGTCAAGAGACGTGAAAAGATCCAAAAAGCATTGGCAAAAGGTTGGAGAATTGCAAAAAACGTTGAGGAATACATACAAAAAAATGATTAGTTAACAGTGAGTCTTTGTGTGCGGTTTTTTGATAGGGACCTGCAGTTGTTTAAAGTTGAGGATGCCTATAATCAATCAACGCATGATGCCGATGACATAATGAGGGTGGACTTGCTCAATCACAAATGTCAATGTAGACGGTTCACAGCTAGAAGATTTCCTTGCAGTCACGTCTTAGCGGTGTGCAAAGTATAAAAGTTGAACCATTATGATTATGTTGACCCTGTGTTCTCAATTTCACAAATTGAGAAGGTCTATGCTGCACATTGGTATCCAAGGGGCAATGAGTTGTTGATTCCCCAAATTGATGGCCCAATCATTATCCCAAATGCTTCTTTGGTACGTGCACAAGGAAGACCAAAGTCTTCAAGGATACAGAATGAAATGGATTGGGTCGAATCTCAACCCACAAGCAGTCAGAGTAGATGTAGCTTGTGCAAACAAATTGGCCACAATAAACGTACATGTCCTATGAGGATTAGATAGACTTGAATTGAGGAGGCAGCAGGGGAGGGGGTTCATGTGTTTATGGTTTATTTCATGTATTTCCTTTAAGTATTTGATGTAATGAAGTTACTGTTTCGTTTATGAATGTATGTTGGTTTATTTTTCTTTCGAATGTAATGAACTTTATTTAAGGATCCTTGGATTTATGCCCTTTTCAATGTTTCACAAATGTGGTATATGGAACATTTGAACTAAAATGATCAACACGGTCCAAATAATAATGTAACAAGTCACAATCGTGTATAACAACTCAAAACAGCAACTTATGTGTTTAAAATGGTTATGTCATGGTTTGGTACGCCTAAACCAACGTTTTAATGTGATTCGACGTCGTTTTAGGAATTTAGCGTGCACGTTGGTTTTTTGTGTCACAAATTATGTTCCCCGAGTCACACTACCTTAGTTCATGACTGTAGAGTCTCAACCATTTGAAAAAAATCCTTTGAAAACAGATTTGGGGGCCATCAACAAAGGATTAATCGATTAACCTGTAATGACTTAATCGATTAAAAATTGTAGTCGATTAAACCAGTACAGGTTAATCGATTAAACCTTTGCTGATGGCCCCCAAATCTATTTTCCAAGGATTTTTTTCAAATGGTTGAGACTCTACAGTCATGAACTAAGGTAGTGTGACTTGGGGAACATAATTTGTGACACAAAAAACCCACGTGCACGTTAAATTCCTAAAACGACGCCGAATCACATTAAAACGTTGGTTTAGGCGTACCAAACCATGACATAACCATTTTAAACACATATAAGTTGTTGTTTTGAGTTGTTATACACGATTGTCACTTGTTACATTATTATTTGGGCCGTGTTGATCATTTTAGTACAAATGTTCCATATACCACATTTGTGAAACATTGAAAAGGGCATAATCGGTGATACCAAAAACACATGAAATAAACCAAGGATCCTTAAATCAAGTTCATTTCATTATAAAGCAAAATAAACCAACATACATCCATAAACGAAACAGTAACTTCATTACATCAAATACTTAAAGGAAATACACAAAATAAACTATAAACACATGCACTAAAAACTAAACCCTAAATCTAATCCTCGTCCTCGTCGAACTCCGTCTCCTCATCCTCCTCATTTGACACATGAGCCCCCTCCCCTACTTCCTC
The DNA here is from genome assembly GCF_033153095.1 of Gastrolobium bilobum. Taxonomy (NCBI): domain Eukaryota; kingdom Viridiplantae; phylum Streptophyta; class Magnoliopsida; order Fabales; family Fabaceae; genus Gastrolobium; species Gastrolobium bilobum. The sequence continues at coordinate 79,359 of NW_026895487.1, forward strand.
CTGAAACTCCTCTCCTCGTGCAAGCTCCATACGAGCAAGCCTATCTTCCATACCCTTGAACCTGTATGTGTCTAAACCTTTCATTCCCTTTCTGGATGTGACTCTTCCTCCATTTTTTTTTTCAGAGCCATCTTTCATATCTTCTTCAGTGTGGCATTTATGCCCTTCATAACATCACGCAATGAAAATCCACCCTCAGGCTCAGCAACCTCCTGCAAGTCATCCTCATCGTCGTCGTTATCGTCATCCTCCACCTCGGGCTCAACCATGTGTGCATATGGGGCAACATAAGGAACCTCAACCTCAGCCGTACTTGAGAACTGCCACACACCCGCCCTGTTCTTGGAGATCTTGCACTGCTCCAGTAGACACTTTCTGAACTTGGCAGTATAGCATGTGGGCCTCTTCAGCTGCTCAGTGTCCATGGGTACACCAAAGTGAACCAATATCCTCTGTACCAAACCGGCGAATGGAAGTGCACCCTTATGTTTGGCCTTAAACATCATCCAACAGATATAATGCCTCCAGTTCACCAGTACACCATGTCGGATAACCCACATAATAGGAATGTCATGTTCCGGCACCATTGAATGGTTGAAAGCTCGCAGAAACAGTATGCAGGAGATCACATAGTGTAATATGTGGGCCTCAACACTAAGCAACCCCACCGTGTAATGAATGGTTCGCCCACGTATAATATCAGGCCTCCTGGCCTCCTCCATAGCATCACCTCAGGCATATCGAGGAAGTGATACACCGTTACTTGCGTCATACTCCACAGACTGCGAAGCATCAAAATCATAGCCTAGTATCTCCAACCATACCGGAGCCGTCATGATGATGTCCACACCGCATACCCTCGACCTCAACTCACCCTGTACGTAGCTGAGGTTATGGTAGAAGGCCTTCACCATCACCTCCGAATACAGATATAGCATCTCAGCCAACACCCTTAGTTGTGCTGCCTCCAACACCGCCACAATCTGAAATCCCTCAGCCATAAAAAAGGTTGTATCCAATGATTTTGGAGGACATAAGGGTCGGTTGACATGGTCACGTACAAAAGCAGCGTGAACCGAGGGGTCATCCTTAAATAGGTATCCAAATGGGAGGTCAACAATATCAGGCTCTTCGTTTTGAGGCCTTGAGGAAGAAGGTCGGTCTTGTCGTTGCTTCGTGCGTCTCTTACCTTCGGCATTGCTTGGTCTTCTGCGGCCTGCCATGGTAACAAAATACCTACAATGACCATAGAAACATAATACAAGAAAGGTAAGTCAAATCTGTTACACCCATAGAAAATAAATGGACAAGAATATTTTGGATCATTTTTAGTTGAAACTCTCTAATTCTGACCACTATGATTATGCTGTTAGTGCTCTAAAAAAAATAAAAATCATGAAAGGGGAAAAAATCACTGAATCCCTAATGTTTATAAATTGGAACCCTACTATGATTAAATTACAAATCCATAACTTGTGTAACCAAACATCAAAACAATATCGATAAAAAACCAGTACAAAAAATAAAAATAAAAAAATAAATCAGCGTTCAAGGGAAACTACAATACATTACCTTGCCTTTCTGTTTCACGAGGTGGAGCATTTTTTTGGTGCAATCCACACGCTTGGGGAATGGGTTTCGGTTGCTCTTCTGGAGGAGGTTCAGATTTGGGGTTTGGGAGCTACCCTTAATCGATTAGGGTTTGAAATAACCCCCATGAGAAATGGGGGGTTTTTTAAAACGATTCTGTCACAATTTAATCGATTAAATAACATATTTAATCAATTAAATGTCCCGAAATTTAATTGATTAAGAAGGATATTTAATCGATTAAATTTCGGGTCAACGTAATTTCTGAATTTTGACCGTTTAATCGATTAAATCTTCATGTTAATCGATTAAAGAGGAATATGTTGGTGGATAATTTTGGGTGAGGGACAAATTGGTTATTAATTATTTAATGAGGGGCAAAAGGGTCAAAAAGCCTATGTGAATGTGTTAACTAAATAAAATGAAAAGCGGGAAGTAACAGTTACATCGCCCTCCGTCAGTTCATGACACTGTTAGGCCTCGTTTGGTGGACAGGATAGGATAAGGGTAGGATATGATATAGGGCTGATAAGGATAGGATATGATATGGGGCTGATAAAGATATGATATGATATGGGGTTGATAAGCCGATATCATATCCTGTGTTTGATGAGCACCTGATTAGCAATCTGATAAGATTATGTAGAAAGAGAAAGGAAAAATAAAAAATAAAATATAATGCAATAAATATAAATATATTGGGTATCCAATATTGGTATCTTATCCTATTGAATCCTAATCCGGCTCTCCCCATATGATAAGAAATCATATATTGGATAAGATAAAATAAGGCAATAGGATAAACTAATCATATCTTAGTGACCCACCAAACAAGAGATAAAAATAGGATATGATAAGTTATCCTATCATATCTTCTTTATCAGGTGCTCCAAACAGGCCCTTAGAGAAATTATATATAAAACTTTAAGGTGAGATGGTGTAGCAATCAAGATTTTTGATATTTACATGATTGTTTTTCTTTTTCATCCACGTATCTAACCTTATCCCTGAGGTTAATTTCCCAAACTACGATATAATTTTTATTTTTATTTTAAAGAATACCTATTATAATTTTTTCATTTGAGATTTTACAAGTGTTATCTGTAATATAAAACATTTGCATCTACGCCTATGTAAAATCTAATGTATATATAAATACAATAATATTTATATATACATTAGAAAATTTTGTTTGCAGGTAAAATGCAAATTTTGAAACATTCAAACACAAAAAAGGTCAAATAAGAATAACGATAATTGCATAGGTATTTTTTATTTTTTTTTATGAATTTTAGGTGTTTCCAAAACAAAAACAAGAAGACAAAAAAATGAATAAATTGAAAATTTTAAAAATAATAAAATATTTTAAACTAAGACAATTGATTTAAAGTGAAGCCATTTTCGAATTTAAATTTAAAAATATTCAAACATTTAGACCAATTCTATATATATAAAGTATTTTGCTTATGAATTTGTATATACATTTATTCATGAATTTTTTTATCATACATTAAGCTACATTTATTTTTTTATCATACATTAAGCTACATTTAAATTTTTTTATTTGGATATACTATACCATTGATAATTAATTAAAAACTATATTTACAATTTATATTTTGTTATAAAATTAAGGGAGAGAAATGGAGAAAGAAAAGTGAAGAGAGAAAATATGAAGATAAAAGTATGAGCTCTTGGGAAAGTATGAAAATATGACTAACTTCTGAATTCATTCACCATCTAATCTCTCATATAAGTCATGTCCTTATATACGACTATGTACATGAATATATAAGAGAGTAAATACACTTCAATACACCATTAGTATGATAGTTACATTTCATACCAAAAGTCATAGGCAAACAAAAAGTTACATAAACCTCTTGAAATTCCAATAGTCATCCATATGAATATACCTTGTTAAACCTTTGCTAAGAAAAATCAAGTGGGATTTAAAACTTAGCGACAAAAAAAGATTACAATGTTCATAATTAACATACAATCTTTTATTATATGCTAACTTATACGGCCTTATTTCTTGATGCTTAGAAAATTCATGAATTGCAACTATTTCTTGATGAAAAGAATTATTACAAGTCTACTAATACTATTTGTGTTCCTCTGTATATATACACAACTATTAAAGAATAGCTAATAAGAATAACTATCAAAATTGAATAACTAAATCAGTTATTAACAGAAACTACTCTAACAGACTTCTTTCATTCTGTTGCGATTGGTTGGCCATATACAACAACCATCTGAAGTGGAGTTAGTTACTGTATTTGAGTTGTGTGAAGCTTGTGAGTCATCTGAAGTTGGACTTGGGCTATTTATATCTTCATTGGGCTTTATGGGCTGTATTACCCCCCCCCCCCCACGAGTTGGACCGTGAAAATTGACAAGGCCCAACTTGGTGATAGCAGACCGAAATGCAGTGGGAGGAAGAGCCTTTGTGAATGTATTAGCTAGTTAACCAGAGGAAGTGACAGGAAGTAATCGGAGAAGACCAGTTTGAAGTTTTTCACGTGTAACATGACAGTCGATTTCGATGTGTTTAGAGCGTTCATGGAATGTAGGGTTATGTGCAAGGTAAATAGCTGAATTATTGTCATAGAACACTGATGCAGGCTTGGGCCAAGGAAGAAGAAGGTCATGAAACAGGTGTTGAAGCCACTGGATTTTGCAAGTGAGCATGGCAAGGGATTTGTATTCCGCTTCAGATGAGGATCGAGATACAGTGGATTGTTTCTTAGATCTCCATGCAACTAGAGATGATCCAATGAAGATGCAAATACCAGATATAGATCTGCGAGTATCTAGACAGAAGGCCCAATCTGTGTTTGAAAATGCCTTGACATGGATATCAATATTGGAAGAAAAGAAAAGGCCAGATGCAGGAGCACCCTTGATGTATCGAAGAGCACGGAGAGCAGCTTGATGATGAACATCCAATGGACATGATACAAACTGACTGAGTTGCTGAACAGCAAAGCACAAATCAGGTCGAGTAGTGGTTAAGTACAACAATCTGCCCACTAAACAACGATAAGAGGAAGGATCTGACATCTGAGTACCGTTGGTGCGACTTAAATGTGAAGAAGCTTCCATTGGGGTATTGCTAGGTTTGGCAGCCAGCATACCCATGCCAGAAAAAATTTCGAGTGCATATTTGCGCTGGTTGAGGTGAATGCCGTGAGAAGTATGTGATACTTCAAGTCCTAAGAAGTAACAAATGGGACCAAGGTCCTTTATTCGAAACTTATCATGTATAAATGCTTTAACTCGAGCAATTTCATATGGAGAGTTTCCTGATACGACAACGTCATCCACATATATGAGAAGTACAGTGAAAGAAGAATCTGTTTGTCGCGTGAACATAGAATGGTCTGCTTGACCTTGCACATAACCAAGTGAAATAAAGGCAACAGGTAGCTTGTTGTACCATTGTCGGCTTGCTTGTTTCAGTCCATATAGGGACTTGTTCAATTGACAGACTTGATTAGGCTTGGAGACTTGCAAACCTTGAGGTATAGCTATGTAAACTTCTTCAGTTAAGTCACCATGAAGAAAAGCATTATCTACATCAAGTTGTTCAAGAATCCATCCTTTAGCAGCTGCCATAGCAAGAAGGACTCTGATAGAGGTGAGTATTGCCACCGGAGAGAATGTATCAAAGAAGTCAACTCTCTCTTGTTAAGTTAAGCCTTTGGCTACGAGTCTGGCTTTGTATCTTTCAATTTCTCCATCAGAATGGTATTTTATCTTATAAATTCATTTGCATCCGATAGGAATCTTGTTTTGTGGAAGATCAATAATAGTCCAGGTGTCATTTCTGGCTAATGCATTTAGTTCAACATCCATGGCATGCTTCCATTCATTGGATTTAACAACTTGGGAAAAAGAACGTGGTACTGTGTGTGTTGTGACGTAAGGCAAAAAAATTTGTAGGATGGGGTACATGAGTAATAAGATACAACAGCTGAAAGAGGGTGATTAATAGAAGAATTATCAAGTATACCTGGACGTGATTGAGAATTGTGAGTAGAGGATAAACTGCAGTGGTAATAAGCAAGATATGTAGGAGTTGAACGTAAGCGTGATGATCTTCGAGGAACATGTTGTGGAACTTGATCATTGATGGTGCTGTGTGGAGGATCATAAATGAAATGATCAGGTTGGACTTGGGTTGTTTGTGGATGACTTGGGCTATTGGGTACTTCATTGGGTTGAGTAACAGGTTGTAGAGTATGTGAATAGGATGGCAAATGGTCATTTATGTAATCAATAGTTTGGTTGGGATCTGGTATAAAATGTTGAGATGGATTGGATGTTTGTGGGTTATTTGAATCCGGACGATATGTGGGGGCAAAAGGAAAGTGAGTTTCATGAAATATAATATGACGGTAAACAAAAATCTCATTTGAGGCTAAGTCGTAAAGTAAATAACCTTTGGTTCCTTCACAATGGCCCAATAGTACAAATTTTCGTGCTCTTGGTGCAAATTTATTCTTGTTGGCTGTAAGTGTTGATGCATAAGCTAAGCATCCAAACACTCGAAGGTGTAAAAGAGATGGTGGTTGGCCAAATAGCATTGTGTAAGGTGAGTTGTTGTTGAGGGTAGTGTGCATAATCTGTTAATCAAGTGTACTGCATAAATAACAGCATAGGCCATAAGGTATTTGGGATATGAGCTTGGAATGAAAGAGCACGTGCCACATTCATTATATGTTGATGCTTTCGTTCAACTCTATCGTTCTGTTGTGGGGTTTCTACACAGCTGCATTGATGGACAATCCCTTTCAAATAATAAAATTCTGTCATAAAGAATTCTGGGCCATTATCTGTTTGCAAGGTCTTGACATTTACTTTGAAATGGTTTTGGACAAACTAAACAAAAGCTTGAAGCTGTTTTCGTGTTTCAGATTTGCATTTCATCAAAAAAAAAAAAAATATCCACGTGAATCTTGAATAATCGTCCACCAATGTCAAAAAGTATCTATGACCATGGATGGAAGTGGTAGAATAGGGACCCCATATCAGCATGTAGGAGCTCAAACATCATGCTGCTTTTATTTTCACTTAGAGGAAAAGTCAATTTTCTTTGCTTGGCCATATGGCAGACATCACAAGGTTTAATATGAGATGAAGGTACAAATGGAAATTGAAGAGACATGGATTGATAAATTCTCTTTGAAACATGACCTAACCATAGATGCCATAACAAAGATGCATCTTTTGAAACTTTAAGTTATTTTTAATTCTAATCATTACATTTAAATTTAGAAATATTCAATATACTAACTACAACAGTAATTATATACTACCTTCTTTATTAAATTTAAAAAAAAAATGTAATAATTTTTTTTTTATAGATTTTAAAAGACTATTTAGAATTGGAGGGACTTTAAAGACTTATTTTACAATCAAAATTTTATAAGATTGGATTTTAAGGAACTTTAAAAGAATTTATAAGATTTAAAAGGACAATATGGATTTATAAAATTTTAAAAAATCATATGAATTTTTAATAAACATTTAAAATTACAAGAGTCAATAAAAAATAACAAAGAAATGCAATGACATTAATAAAAAAAGAAAAATCTAATATAATTTTATCAATCAGTAAAACATAATATAATTTTTGACACATATTCAAAATTACTAAGTAACAACTCTCCATATATCTAAAGTTGTACTAGTCCACGTATTAGTATTTTCTTGTTCCTGTTCTTGGATTTGACTAATGGGTTGAAAATTATTTTCTTCATTTGGTATCAGATCTATGCATATATATGATTATAAGACCCAATTTTCTTATTTATTAAAATAATTCTAAATTTGTATATAGAACCTAATGTTCATGATAAAATTTTGTTTGGAATTTTTTGCAATTGATCCGGGAAACATTGAGGTTTTTGGTCTATGTGATGAGAGTTTTCTAACCATGTTTTTATTGAGTATTCTAAGAAAATTTTGAATCTGAATTTCTGAGTTTTATTACATGAAAGTTTAGAAATTTTCTCAAATTAATTTCAATCAATATATTGAAACCTTAAATTGTTTTGAGATTTTTGAAAAACAAGTATTTAGTTATTTATTGACATAAAAATTGTTTGAAATCGTTTCCTATAACGAAAGAATTTCGTTCATGAATTTATTGTTACGAAATATAGGATTTATATCATGAAAGTTTCAATCTTTCTTTAAATTGATATTGTTTCATTGATGTAAAACAAAAATTGGTTTAAGAGTTTTAGTTTCCCTGTTATTTTTTTACTGTTTTATGTTGTTTTTAATACAAAAATCACACATTTTTATGCCAAGAAAAATTGTGACCCATAACTTGAAAATTATTTTTTAAACTTCCAAAGGTTTTTTGTTTTTGAGATAGATTATATTAGAATCTTGTTGGTTTGTTGTTTCTGGGTTATTGTGTGATGAAAATCGTTAAAAAATTGGTTGTTTTTGAGTTTTGTTGAAACTCCCAGGGTGGAATCCGATTTTAAGCGGGTCAACCCGTCAAAAGAAGAAGAAGACACTGCAATACAGAAATGTTAATAAATCATAGGGATTATAGTGAGATTGTAAAAGAGATATCTTATTTATATTTTTCACTAAAAATTCTCACAAAATTCACACTAATAAAAAATTCATTAAAATCGTCATATTTTTAAATACTAGAATTGTTTTGTTTTTCCTTTGTTTATAATATTGATTGAATATCAACGGATTTAGACGGACTTTAAAACAATTTTTTAAAATTTTAATTAAATAATACGTGATTTTTTTTTCAAACTTTTAAAATTTTAATTAAATATCAATAAATTTTTTTTTCCAAAAATAATTCATTAAAATCTCAATCCAATAGACGTGATTGTAATACTTGTACAAGAATCTTTGGTCAATGTTTGGTTTATTTTGAGATAGGTTAGCTTGAATACAGTAGCGGGGTGGCGTTTATAAATGGTTATGCCAATTCCAAAGTGACAAGTCTCGATTTGAACGAGTCTTGAAGAGCAAGTGAAAGCTGAATTCAACCCACCACCGTCTCAACATAGTTAAACCCAACCAAACCTTGTTCTGTTTATCATCGAAACAACCTCGTCCATCGAAATCCACAAGTACAAGGAGGCAACGACACAGACACAGACACCGACACCGACCCAAACAGAGTGATTATCATAATGGCATACGTGGATCACGCGTTCTCGATTTCGGACGAGGATTTCATGATGGAAACCTCGTACACCGTCAATAACAAACCCCCCATCAAGGAAATCGCCCTCGCCGTTTCCCTTCTCGTCTTCGGTACCCTCGGCATCATCATCGGTTCTCTCATGGCATACAAACATGTCGGTGGTGACACTGCTCACGGTAACAAACACCATTTTTTCTTCCTTTTCTTCCATTTGGGTTTTCTTAAGGGGAAAAAATATCTTAAATTTCTGATCAGAGAGTACTAATTGTAATTGGGTAGCTGGAAAATTGAGGGGTCTAGTAAAGTTGAAAACTTTTTGCCATGTTTTACAAATTTGCTAATTTGGGCTTTTTGGTTGATTTTAATTTTTGTTTGAATCTTTGATAGGGCTGTTCTTTGCAATACTGGGAATGATCTTGTTCATACCGGGTTTCTACTACACGCGGATTGCATACTATGCTTACAAGGGATACAAGGGGTTCTCTTTCTCTAACATACCTCCAGTGTAGCTATTTGGCCATCTGTCATAATTTAAGTTCGCATAGCGTCTTCATGTACAGATCTTCCCTGCTTGTACTCTACGTTCTTCCTTCGTTGTGTTTTCTTTTTATTTTTCGTTTTTGTTTTGCCTTATAAAGATATGTGTTTAGATTGTCATTACTCTGAATGATATACTGCTACTCATTAGTCACTACTGCTAAGATTTTGTTCTATAGAGTCAATAGTTCTGCTATAAAATCCTTTTTTGCCATTGGTGAATGTAGATAGTTTCATTTTCTGTATGATTATAAGCCTGGGTGAATAGAAGCACAATTTGAGTACTTATTTCTTTTTTCCTATTCCTAACTTGATATTTGTTTGATTCCATTGTTCTGTACTTGCCACATCAGCTGGTCTGCAAGTGAGTTATAGGAATTTCATTTTATCACCTGTTTTTGTAATTTATTCTCTCCTTTTGTTCTTTTAAATGGAATCTCATGGCATCTTCTACCACTTGAAACGAGGGTAGAAAGTCAGATGATGGGTCCTATATGTGCCAACCTTTAATGCATATGCTTCTTCATCATTTGACAATCTATGATTCATTGATATCTGATTTTGCTCTAACTGAATCAAGGTTGCGTGTTTTCGGCAACTATTTGGGAACTTGGGAGATTATTGACTTAATTACTTATATGGAGGTATGCTTGCAAATAGCAATGATCAATTTCACGAGCTCAATTTGCCAATTGATTCAAACCTCATTGTAGTCTTCATATTCTTTCTTTAGATTGGCTAACAAGATCTTTGGCAGCTATGCTAATCACAATGGGTGTTTTGGGAAGAGAAAAGAGAACCAAGGGGAAGGGGGGAGAGAAAGGAGAGGGGGGGGGGGGGGGGGTGTTTGCATTTAGATTTAGATGTTGGGAGATGGAACAGTCACAACTTTTTCTCATTTGAGTTCTGCATCTTGGACTATTCCTGTGTATATGATTTAGAAAATCATACTCATCCAGGTAGATGTTAGGACTACTTCTTTGAGGTTTTAAAAACCATTTATAATATCAATCTCCCTATCATGTCAGTTATATGTGCACGGGGAAGATTGCTTTCGAAAGATCTTGCAATCAAACAGATGGTTAAGCCTTGTATTACCCAGTAGTAAGTATATTATCATTGAATTTTAGCTCAAGCTGTAGCCATGTTAGTTTATCAGAGCTAAGGTTTATTATTCAGAAAATCACAAGTCTTTTAAGGTTAAATCCATGATTTGAAATACATAGGAGTGAAATGCCTTAATGAATTGATTGTCAATTGTGCTAGACAAGTTACTTAGAAAAGCGTAGTAGACAGTTAGACGAGGTTACTATAACTTATAGACAGCAATTGAATGGTGTATTGGACTAATGATTCCTAAACAAGACAATTAGACAAGGTTACTATAACTTATAGACAGCAATTGAATGGTGTATTGGACTAATGATTCCTAAACAACTACACCTGCGGTATGATATTTTGTTGGGGGCTGTTGAGAACACCACAAGTGAATGATGTCACAGAAGATGTGATAGCCTTAAAAGTGAGTGTGATGTGATATGTTCACAGTTCAACTGAGGTACTACGTAAGATAAGCTCACCATATACTTTAATAATATTCTCTTCTGATTACACTTATGTCACTTGTAATCTTTCCTCATATCTCTCAACATCTATATAAATTTTGACTATATGATAGGTGCTGGCCTCTCCAAAACTTATGCATACCACTTGTAGATGTTGTCATTCATACAAGTGTGAAACTACACCTCTTCTTGCTAAGGCGATATTCGTTTAATGTTTAGCAACAATAAAGTATGTTACACAACTGGATGTCTCACCTTGTTTATTAATGTGATGTGTCGCGTTCGGTTTAGATATGGCAGTGTTTACTTTTGTTTTAATTCTTACACAAAATCAGCTTTTGACAATATAAAAATAGAGGGTATTACTTGTGGAAAGCAAAAAAAAACACTATAGGTGTGGAATGACAACTTTTCTGAATTTTTTTTTTTTTTTAATTTCTCTTTTCGGGAACAGAAATGGATAGAAAACTTGTTTGGTAAAATCGGTTTATGTTTTTGTTCTCGGGATGAATTGGTTTAATTTTTATGCTGAAGAACAGAAAAAAATCGATTTTTTTTTTTTGATTTTTTATTTCCGGACACAAAATTAAAAACACTTATTCCTCTCAATTACTCTTCATCACTATTATCATCACCATCACCATTATCCCGACATGACTACCGCCACCATCGTCGTTGTACCACCAATGTCGTCGTCATCACCACCATCACGACGATGCCATCGCCATCATCACCACTGTCACGATGCCATCGCTACCACCTCCACCCATCGCCACCATCACAACCACCATGCTGCCGTCATCACCACCACCGCTACCACCATCACCACTACCATTACCGTAACCGCCACCACTGTCATGAACCACCACCACCATCATCGCAGCCACTGCTGTCACCACTATAAAGCCACGACTTCCACCACTGTCACCAATCACCACTACTATCTCCGCAGCCACTGTAAATTCTTTTAAAAATCCACCACTTCCCTCAGTGGGTTACCAAAACTCGAGTCTACTCGATTGGTCTGATCAAGGTTTTAAAACACTAACTTAAACAATAATTTCTTATTTTTCTTTTACTAAAAATGAAAAAAAAAAATTGAAGCTTACATGACATTTTTTTTAATTATAAAAAAATTGACAAATTTAAATTTTGTGAGAATTTTTTTTTGAAGGGGATATTTGTCCTTTTAGGCTTCGTGGGAGTTTGAAAAGGAATGAAAGGAAAATGATCCAAGGTAATGGGAGGGGAAGGAAGGGAAGGGAAATGAAGGGTATTCTATTCCCTTGTTTGAGAGTTAAAAATAAGGTAAAGGGAAAAAATAGAGGGTTAATGAAATATTTTCTACAATTATACCCATTTTAAAAAATTAATATAATATTATATTTTATAAATTAAAATAAATCAAAAAATTTTACAAAAATTATTTATGTACTTTTCTCTCTTTTAAAAAAATCATATTTTTGCCAAAATTTTTCCATTGCAAATGATGAAAATTTTGTCAAAAAATACTTTTGTGACGGAAATTTTCGGTCGAAATGTGCTTCGTCCAAAGGCGAAAGTTAGTATTCGTCAAAAATCTTGCTTTTATATCAAAAAATAAAGTATTAACATAATATTTATTTAATGAATTTCGTCGAAAATTTTCAAACGTATTGATAACATGAGGTGAGGTTTCATGCGGATTGATGACATATTTTTTTTTCGAAATTTTCGATGGAAAAAATCTTGTCAAATTTTTTTGACTAAAAATCAAATTGGGTACAAATTTTGTCAAAAATTTCACGCTAATTGATGACACAAAAAAATTCTGGCAGAAATTTTTGATGCAAAAAAAAAAATCCGTTGAAAATCTCCACATAGATTGATAATATAGATTGGTTTTGCATTTTTTTTTTTTACAAAATTCGACAAAAAAATATTTTGTCAAAACTCTTGAAAAAAGTTATTTTTCGTCAAAAATTTTGACAAATTATTTTTTGAATATTTTTGAAAGAAAAAATCCATAAGTTTTGACTGAAAAATATTTTGAAAAATATTATCGACTGAAAAAATAACTACGTTGAAAAGTTTTTTATGGAAATGTTTTTTGTCAAAAATTTCGACTGAAATGTTTTCTGTCAAAAATTTCAACTGAAATGTTTTCGTCCAAAATTTCAACATAAATTTTTCCGTCGATAATTTTTGTCAGTGATTATGACCAAATTTTGTTCCGTCTCTAATTCTGACTCTTTCGGCGGAAATTTTTTTCCAACAAAAATTTCCATTAGTGATTATGATCAAATCTTGTTCTGTCTTTATTTTTGACATAATATGATTTTCATAAAAAATTTCATCCCCATTTTTTATGGAATATTTTCTGTTGATAAATTCTGTTTGTATTTGAGACTTTTTTAATATTGTCATATTTAAAAAAAAATGATTCATATTTATGTAGATTTCACATTTTAATGCTAAGGGAAAATAAGTAATTTTTAATATTTTTCCCTTCAATCTCCCAAATTGGAGGAACCTTGGTTTTAAGGGTGAGAAGAATTTTGAAAGATTTTACAAAAATCATCAATTTTCTTCCCCCATTTTTTTAACTCACTAACAAAGAAAAGGTATAATAAAATATGGGAAAAACTATTCTTATGTCACATGACATAAGTTTTTTCTCCTACACACCATTCGATAACTGTGCCACCTTTTTCTTTTCTTTTCTTTTATTTTTCAGGTGGTGGAGCCCACTAGTTTGTCTCTATGACATGAGATAACTATCTCCTTTAACATGAGATTAATAAAACCCATAAAATATTCCCCTTCCTTTGCTTTTCCTCCTAAGACTGACTCACAAGTCACAAACAACCCCTTACTAAATAAAAATTCAACGTAAACAATATAACTTGCCTTGTAATTTTTTAAAGGGAAATACATTTTTTACGTTATTTCCCTCATTATAATTAGAGATTAATATTTTTTATGTTAAAATTATGAATTATCTCTTACATCTAGATAAAAATATGTAGGGCCATAAAAACAGAAGATAGAATAAAAAATGAGTTTCATATATTTTTATACGTTTATAAGAAATAAAATTATTTTATATAATACGATTAAGATTAATCCCCTAAAATTAAGTTATTCTTTAGTATAGAGTAACCGGACCTAATAAAAACGCCCGTTTGCGTGGTCCGCGTGCAAGTTATGTATCCATCCTAGTGATCGCATCGCACGGCGCAGCTTTTGTTTGCTTGCTTCCGCGTACATCGTACGGTGCATAGCTGCCGACAACTTTTGTAATCAACGGTAAGACTTCCTCGTATTCCCAATCTCAAAACAATAAATTGAAACGCCGTGTCTTCTCTGTTGCTGGTTCCTCACTCCCACCACCATGGCTGCGTCTGCGAGAATCACGGTTACAGCGATGGCAGTGATAGCTATAGCAATCACTCTCCAATGGGATTCATCTTCAGCTTCCGCTTCTACAGCGGGTGAGTTTGTCGACAAGACCATCTCTTCCCACAAGATCGTCATCTTTTCAAAGACCTATTGCCCGTGCGTACTCTCTCTTTCTCTCTTGATTAAGTTCATGGTCGATTTAAGTTGATCTGGTTGGTTTGATTTCAAACTTGATCTAATCTTATTTGAATATCCTCTAATGGTTGCTTATGTTTTGAATAGGACTTTAGGGATCTGATATTTTGGATCACATTATAATCTGTTTTTATGTTTGTATTAGCTCATTCTTTCTTTTTGTTTTTGGCTGGGCTCTGCACAATGTTTATATTCATAATCTTTGTTGATTACAATTGAGTATTTCTTAACTTCGCATAATAAACTGTTACTCTACCACAGTGAAAAAAAAAAATGCCCATTAAATCATGGATGGGGGTATTCATTGTTCTGTATTCTCTGATTTCTTTGTGGTATTTAGGTACTGTCAAAGAGCGAAAGCTGTTTTCAAAGAGTTGAACCAACAGACACATGTCGTTGAGCTTGATGAGAGAGGTATAATGAAAAGTTCAGCTTGCTTTTATTGTTTTTGCTATAGTTGGTTCTAGTTCTGATGGAAAAAATTAAGTGAAAACTTCACAATTGGCATTTATGAAAAGCAGGAATGGGTTAGCATCCCTTTTCTGGGATTGAAAGCTTTTGGGGGGAAAAGTAAAGTAGTATAAGTTGTGGAAGAAGACAATTTGCGTCTTACAGGAACTGCTTACTGTAGAGGGAGAGAAAACTGAGGAAAGGGTTTAAATTGAAACTGTTTCTTGATGGCATGTTTATGCTGTGTAATTATGTTTAGCGGTTTACTGCTGTTACTGAGAGAGTGAGACTTCTTTCTTTCAGATGATGGCTCGAAGATTCAAGATATCTTGACTAATATTGTTGGGAGGCGTACTGTGCCACAAGTTTTCATTAATGGAAAACATCTTGGAGGATCAGATGGTAAGTCTTTACTTAGTATGATTTTCATTAAACGAAGTATGATTTTCTTTAAATAAAGTATGATTCTCCTTGAAATTCTCTCAAACACTTGCTGATTTACTGATTTATTCAGATACCCTTGAAGCTTATGAGAGTGGACGTCTGGCTAAACTTCTTGGAATTGAGACAGAGGGTCATGATGATCTCTGAATCTGATTGTTAATTGGGGGAAACTCTATTAAGAAGGACGGATTGTATCATGTGACAATATGGAATCTTTACATATAAGGCCATGATTAGATTACATTTTGGCGCAGCTAAGGTGTTCATTTATATATAGTTTGATGAATAGTTCTCCATCTCCCCCCACCCTTGTTTCCATCTTTCGATACAATGGATTTTATTTTCCTTCTCACTCTATTTTCTCTCTTATTTTTTGAATTTTCACCTTATTCACCCGAGTATAATAATATGGAATGATTGTTCAGGAGTCAAGTGGGAATAGGGGGATGAAATGATAAGTTCATTACATTGTTTGGTTATTTTAGGAATGGAGTGATTATTCATTTTAATATGTTAGTGCGTAGAATCATCATGAAATATTTCAAAAAAAATAAAAAAAAATTAACTAACATCAGTTCTCCACAAATCTGCATTTTTCTTGAGATTTCATACTAAATCAAAAGCCAAGTCAGAGATAGACCCATGCAATTGCAGTTACAGCACGCGGCAACAGGAAATGGAAATCCTCTTGCTATGGCAAACTTCAAGGATACCCTCTAACCTACATACACATAACTCTCTTTCCCTTATAAGTAAATGCTTGACCAAAAGTTATCCTTCTCTCATAAACCTTTGTCAGACACATTTTAGCTTTGCTTTCAACTCTTCTCAGGTCTAAGCGTGGCTTCCTATTCCTCCCTTCTGATTAATGTTGACAATATACCCAATCTCATAATTCTCAATCTTCTTGTTGAAACTGATCAGAAGTTGTATGTTGTTCAAAATTTTGAACATAGGAAAAAAAAAAAAAAATAGCCTTGGGCTGTAAGTCTATACAACCTATGGGAAAACCCTTCACTCATTCATGAAGGTTCTTTTGGCCTCTTAAGGAGTATAATGTATAATACATCTAATCTGCTTTTATCCCTCTGGTTCTAGCTGGACTATTTTTATCGTGGTTATGGATAAAGGATCTTAGGCTCATGAGCTGTTTTTGGTTTCAGAGAACTATAGGGGTGAATTATGTCTTTAGGGGTACCCTTAGCAGCAATGCTATGAACCAAGGTTGTATAAGAGTTTCCCAGGTGCTATAAAGAGAGAGAGGGGGGGGGGGGGGGGGGGGGATGGTGTAAAACGATTACAATGACTCTCTATACTAGTAGAGTAGTAAGTGAATAGGGTGGTTCCTTCGATAGTGAACGGGGGTATTTATAGGTAGGTTGAGTTCCTTAAGTGTGGGAGAGAGAGCCAAGTCAACGGAGACAGAGCTGAGCCAATGTAGTCTGGCCTTGCTGGGACAAGGCATCCTACAACCATTGTCAAAATACAATGACTGTTATGTAGGGGAAAAGTGATGGGAAAATCTCGTCTAAGAAGTTGTGCGTCTTATGTTGGGATACCCTCTGTGGCAACACAAATATGGGCCAACAATACTGGACCTCTATTCTTGGGCCAACTAATTGGGCTAGCCAGAACAGAAGCCCTACAACTTGGTAGCTTATGAAGTCAGGGTGCTAAGATGTATGGGAGTTGTACTATGTCGGTCGGTAAATCATGATTATAGTTGATACAATTTGGCGGTCGGTTAGAACATTGTTGCGGGTTTTGAAAAATCTTCAGATGACATGTCAAAATTTCGGCGCAATGTTGCCACCTGAATCTGGTTGAGCTTTAATGACCGGACTGTCTCAAATTGTATCCAATGTTCAGTTCGCTTTATGTTATCAAGTTCGTCTTCTCCCATTATACATCTGGCCGTATGAGTAATAGTAGTGATCTCATGTCGGGCGAATTAAAGTAGTGCGAATTTTTCCAAAAACGTTTCTACTTATTGCTATATGGAATCTCACCATTGACCGTTGTGACAATTTTGTCCGTTTTCGGCTTAAAAAGTGTCTTCCTGATGTACTGTATGTTCCTGCATGGGTTGGCAGTTTAGTATTTGGTGGTTGATCGTGGCCATCTGTAAGCTTCTAAATTGGGGGTATTCCTCATTTTCGGACCTTATGATGAGCAGCTGTGGCAATTGGACTCCATTTGAGTTCTACTATGTCTGTCGGTATATCATGATTATGGTAGATACATTTTGGTGGCCGGTTAGAACATTGTTGTGGGTTTGAAAAATCATCAAATGACTTGTCAAACTTTCGGCATAATGTTGTGGCCTGAAACTGATTGAGCTTTAACAGCTGGACTGTCACGGATTGCATCCAATTTTCAGTTCACTTTCTGTTATCAAGTCTGTCTTCTCCCATTATACACCTGGGCGGTATGAGTCATGATAATGATCTCATGTCGGGCGGATTAAAGTAGTGCGGATCTTTCTGAAAAGTTTCTTCTTATTGCCAATTGGAATCCCGTTATTGACCATTGTGACAATTTTGTTCGTTCTCGGCATAAATAGTGTGTTGTTGTTGTATTGTATGTTCATGTTGCATGTGTTGGCAGTTTGGCATTTGGTTGCTAATCGTGGCCATGTGTAAGCTTCTAGGGGGTATTCCTCACTTTCGAACCTTATGATGAACGGCTGTGGCGATTGGACTCTGTTTGAGTTCTACTATATCGGTTAGTATGTCATGATTATCGTGGATACAGTTTGGCACCCGGTTAGAACATTGTTGCGGGTTTGGAAAATCTTCAGATGACTTGTCAAACTTTCGGTGCAATGTTGTAGCCTGAAACTAGTTGAGCTTTAATGGCCGGACTGTTTCAGATTGTATCCAATATTCAGTTCGCTTCTTGTTATCGAGTCTGTCTTCTCCCATTATACATCTGGGCAGTAGGAGTAATGGTAGTGATCTCATGTCGAGTATATTAAAGTAGTGTGAATTTTTCCGAGAAAGTTTCTTCTTATTGCCATATGGAATCCCGCCATTGGTCGTTGTGAGTATTTTGTCCGTTCTCGGCTTAAAAATTTGTCCTGTTGTACTGTATGTTCTTGCTGCATGGGTTGTCAGTTTGGTATTTAGTGACTGATCATGGCCATATGTAAGCTTCTAAATGGTGGGTATTCCTCATTTTCAGACCTTATGATGAGCGGCTGCAGAGATTAGACTTTGTTTCGTGTGCGCATTAAATGCGATGTAAGGTTGCTTTGTCCTCTCAAGAATTATGGAATTGCCCTTCAATCTTCATCATTGGTTCAAATTGCTTTTTTGATCTTATGGTTCTTCGACGGTTTCATATTTAAAGAGGTTTTTCCCTCTTCTTCTTCATTTTGAAACCTTAGGGGCTTCTCTTTTTGAACTTTAAGTCTTTACCTGCACCCCTTCATCTTCAAACTTTACTCTTTTTGTCTTTCTAGAGTTACACTTTTCGCTCACTTCTTTTGACACATCTTTGTTTTGGTTTCTTTCTTTTCACCGTGTGCTCTTGAAGGGTTTGTCTTGGGTTCGGCTTCATTACCTCTTTCTTTTTTCTTTTTCTTTTGAATACTACTTTACTTCCTTCCTGTAGCGTCTTGTAGCTTGTTTTTCATCTGAGTAGGGTTCGTCTAGGAGTTGTTGGGTTATTTTTAGTGTTTTTCCTTATGTATGTTTTCTGTTGTCTGAAATGCTGAAGATAGAAAAGTTAGACTTTGATGTAGATGAAGTAAGTATTGGACCTTGGATGCGCGAACTGCTTGTTCACCGAGACGAGTTATGGGTAGGATAATGGAGGTTGTCCATGGTCTTCCTCCATCACCCACCGTGGTGGAGCATGGTGAAAGTAGCCATCGTAGTGGTAAAATGAGTGGTGGTTCCTGAAGTGTTTCGATGCCTGGGACATGGGAGAGGCTTTTCAGGAGGATTCCTACATTGATAGGCTTCTTGGAGGAGGCGATTCACGATCTTTTGTCTCCACAACATTCACGTCGTGGTGGTTTCGTCAAAAGAGGGCAACCAGGGAATTCTAAGGTCCGTGGCGGTCAAGTGGATCGCCCTATTAGTCGCTCGATTTCTCGCTCTAGGCATACCATATACTCACGTCTTGTTAGTAATATTAACCAAGATACTAGAAATTTCCCCTTACAAGTAGTATGTCGGTCGCCTGTGCTTCCACCCGTTCTTAGCAGAACAGTCGATGATATCCTTCCTAAGCCGAAATCTTTCCATCGACAAAAATGGACGAGTCAATAGATAACCGGGAATACAGATTTCACCCTGAAGATGCCTGGTTAAAGAATTATGATATCTGGGATGCCATCACTAAAGAATTAAGGCTAGATAGGGTTCCTCTTGCATGGTGGCCTAGCTCTTTGATCAGTTCTAAGTCTAGCTCTTGTTCTATAGATTCTTCAAATTTTTTAGGTATGCCTTACTCTCCGTATTCAAACTTGTTTCCGTCTTGGTCGGTTGGTATTTCTTTGGGTGAATTGCATAGGGTGTTTGGTCTGGCTGGCAAGGGTAGTGGAGGTTCATTCGCGATTGGCCTGAGTTGGCCACAATGGCTGGTCTAAGTCCTAGAGACCCTCAGAAAGAACTTGGCCCTCTTTCTCCCCCTCTTCCCAGGCTTATCTATCAGCTTTTTAACAACTTCTTAGCGCTTTGGGGAGATATTAGCTGGCCAACACATTTAATGGAGAGGACCTGGGCGAACATTAAGGTTCAGTTTACCCTTTTTTTTTACATATGGGACTATTCTAGAAAATACGTATAATTCCGAGAGAAATTTTTGGCTCACAGACGGGGGTGCTGATGTCAAAAAGTGGATTATCTATTTGGTCACCGAGGGAACTAAAGTTTGTGACCAAGCTAGTTCGAGTGGGATTGTAGAGCCTTCATTTTTCAGGTATAAGAGCTATTTTACTAATATTAAGATCGGTCTACCTTTTACCGAATTTGAAATGGGGATCTTGCGTCATTTGGATGTGGCGCCCTCCCAAATTTATTTGAATGCTTCTGGTTTTATCCGGGCGTTGCTATTTGTTTGCGATTACTTCATGTGGGACTATAGTGTTCTCCTTTTCTTTCATTGCTTCTCAATTGCTACTTCTGCTCGGAAAAGTTTCTGGATGTGTTCAATAATTCTGGGTCTGTTAAAAAAAGATTCTTATAAACATTTCAGAAAAGATTACTTCTAGGTGTGTTCCAATCCCGAAAAGAATGCAAATCTTTTTTTCAACAATCCTTTAACCGATCGGACCCGATTCCACTTGTTTTGGAACAAGGAGCACTATATTTTCATGTCTCAGAATTTTCAATCAAGTATAGCTCTTTATTTGAGGCCAAGCGGGTGGTAGCTGATTGCCTAAAGGTCTTTGTAAAGAAGATAGGCCATTTTGGACCAAGTTTATAATAGATTGTGGAGGTGAGGGGGCCTAGATGATGTTAGTCGGGTGATGATAATGTGTGCTGAGTGCTATTTAATTTTATTTGTTTATCTCTATGACTTTCTTTTTTCTTTTTGTTTGCAGTAAATACGATGTCTAACAAGACCTTGAAGCTTCCTAATCAAGTTGCTAAAGAGGTAGCGAGCAAGAAGAAATGGGATAAAGGGAAGGGTGTGCAAATAGACACTTTTCCTAAAGAGAAAATCATTCCTTCGGCTGAGGAACGGGCTAAACGATCTAATAAAGGGATTGTTATTTTGGATTCTGATGACCAGTTTCCACTTGCTGAACGGGATAAAGTTCCCTTTGAGTCTGAGCAGTTAGGGAGCAAGAGGAAAAGGAAAAAAGTTGGGTCAACTACTCCCAAAAAGTCCAAGGCCTCATCTCTAGGGCAGGAAACGAGGTCGGATGAGCCTTCTTATTATGAGAATGTCGGTTGGTAATCCTCCTTTTCTGAACTGTTAGATTTTTTCAGTGCTCATTAGCCTCATTACTTATCTTTCTTTGTTCGGCCAAAGCATCTTATGACTTCAATGTGTAACATCCTGAGCGCTAATGAAGGCGGGGAGTGATCGCCGGTGCGCAAGGACACAGACAAGGAGTGGCTCCTGGTAGGCTTCCAGTGGCGAGGGTACATGAATAAATCGAATCAACACCTGAAAGAGAGGAATTACAGAGACTGTGCTGGTATAGGATAGTACAGTTGAGGATAGCTTATAAGAATTAATTGGTACTACCTATACTAACAAGATGCATCTACTTTTCGGTATCCCGGAATTGAATAACTCCATAGTTAAGCGTGCTTGACTTGCAGTAATTCTGGCTTGGGTGACCTCCGGGGAAGTTTTCCCGGGAAGTGTGTGAGTGAGGATAAAGCAAGCTGAAAAGTCTCTTGTTAGTGTGTAGGGATAGTCATTGATGCTTGGAGTAGCCAGGCGTAACAAGTGGTATCAGAGCAGGACTCTCTTCCAGTACGGTGTGGTTCGAAGACGAACCAGGCGAAAGCTGGTGGGCATCTAACATCCTGGGTGCTGACGAGGGTGGGGAGTGATCGCCGATGCACAAGAGCACAGACAATGAGTGACTCCTGGCAGGCTTCAAGCGGCGGGGGTACATTAATGAATCGAATCAACACCTGAAAGAGAAGGATTCCAGATACTGTGCTGGTATAGGACAGTAGAGTTGAGGATAACTTATAAGAATTAATTGGTACTACCTATACTAACAAGATGCATCTATTTTTCGGTAGCCCGGAATGGAAGAACTCCATAGTTAAGCGTGCTAGACTTGCAGTAATTTTGGGATTGGTGACCTCTAGGGAAGTTTTCCCGGGAAGTGTGCAAGTGAGGACAAAGTATGCTGAAAAGTCTCGTGTTAGTGTGTAGGAATAGTCATTGATGCTTGGAGCGGCCAGACGTTACACAATGTATATATATTTCCATTGTTGATCTTACAGTTAACGAGTAAAGATGGCACGTGTGCAGAAACTAGTGCCTCTAATGCAGCTGACAAAACTTGACATGGAGCACGTGCTCATTAGCGTTAAGCCTGTTAGAATAAGTTGTTATTTTGTTCAGTTAGTTATCTTCTCTTCCTAGCTTGTATTCTTTATATAGGTTATGCCAGACTTATAAGTTGGGTCTATATACGACTAACAGGCGAGGCTAGGCCTAAAATATTTTACACAAATCTAAATTATTTAAACAAAATATATATATATATATATATATATATATATATATATATATATATATATATATATATTAGAAACTCTGATTCTGATTTTCTTCATCAATTGTACCCTCTTTTCATTAATGATAACAATTTTTCTCATCAAGTTATGATAAGAGTTTTCTTTAATAAGATTGTATCAGAGCTCATTTTTGGGCTCTTGTAACCACGTTCTTCTGCTGATAATTGTAGTTCTTAGTATCTTTTTTGATCTTGGTATCGTTTCTTCATATTTTGTTCGTGATCATGGCAGGAAATGGTCTTCCATACTTCCATACAAACCTTAGCAACCCTTTTTTTCTCCATCCAAATGAAAACCCAGCTTTGGTGTTGGTCTCTCCACCTCTTGATGCAACAAATTATCACTCATGGGCAAGATCCATAAGCATGGCTCTTTTATCAAAGAACAGTTGGGGTTAGTCGATGGCTCAATCGAGAAACCAGCTCTTGGTGATCCTCTTTATCAAGCATGGAAACGTTGCAATACTATTGCCTTGGGTTGGTTGCATCGTTCCATCAGTTCATCCATTCTCAAGTCCATTCTCTAGATAGATCGTGCAAGACATGTTTGGTCTTATCTCATAGCTCGTTTTTCACACACTGGCATTATCAAAATTTAAGATCTACAAGAATCAATGTATCGCATGGAGCAAGGTGAGCATTTGATTTTGACTACTATACTGATATAAAATCCATATGGGATGAATTAGAAACTCTAAACCATCTTGTAATTGTGTTGAACGATGTCCATGTGGTGGCTATTTGAGGATGCATGAATATAGAGAACAAGATCACATTGTCCGATTCTTGAAGGGTCTCAATGAGCAATATGCTCATGTGAGATGTCAAGTGATGTGGATTGATCTTTTACCAGATATGAATAAAGTCTTTTATTTGATTATTCCGCAAGAAAGACAAACACAAGGAGAGAATCAGTTAACTCAGTTGACCATAAATGATGCAAGAGCTTTCAATAGCTCCACAGATGAATCAAGAAGAGGTTAATTCACCTAAGGACGTGGGCGTGGAGGCATGAATTACTTTGGTAGAGGTCGTGGAAATAATAGCAAGATTTTTACATTCTGTGGTAAGCCAAATCATACCATAAACACTTGCTATAAAATAGATAATTACCCTTAAGGATTTCGATTCAAGAATACAGCATATGATGCATTATTTACAACTGAAAGTAGCACTTCTACTGGTATTGCTGAGAACTAAGATTCTACTGTGACTATATCACAAGAAGAGTATCAAACTCTTTTAAATGTGTTGCATCCACAAAGCATGGAAACTACAATAAGCTCCACAAATCTAGTGCAAACTACTGCCTTAAATGCTAGCTCCGTCGTTGAATCAGGTAAATACTCTACTAGGTGGCTTCTTAATACAGGAGCCACTGATCACATAAGCGTCTTACATTCTAGTCTCTCTAACCTTCAAAAAATCAATCTAGTTTAAATTCATTTACCTGATGGAACATAATCCATTGCTCTCTTCTCTGGCGGTACACCTTTCTTCCACTTTTACCTTACATGATGTATTATATGTTCCTACATTTCATGTAAACCTTGTCTCAGTTACAAAACTTATCAAAAAATTTCCTTATTATCTAACTTTTCATGAGTCTCATTGTTTCATTCAACAAATCCATTCCAACGTGATGATTGGTATAGCTGATGAAGTTAGTGGATCGTATGTGATAAGGAAGACAATGTGCACTTCTGATACGAAGCCTGCTCAATCTTCTTTCCAAACTGCATCTTTAGTTTCAAATGTTTCTTTGAAAAATAATGCCTTTTTGTTATGGCACCTCCGATTAGGATATATATCTCATACTACTTTAAAGCAAATGTCAAAGCAATTTCCTTTTATTCCTTCGAATGATGTGTCACCTTGTGATGTCTGCCAACTAGCAAAACAATACAAACTACCTTACTCGACTAGCAGCACTAAAAGCACTAGACCTTTTCAAATAATCCGCGTGGATATATGGGGACCATATTCATTGCCCTCTATACATAGGCATTGTTATTTCCTTACTGTTGTTGAAGATTATTCACGTTTTACATGGTCTTTGCTTGTTATGAACAAGGGAGAAGCTCGTAAAAGCCTTAAAGATTTTATTATCTTAGCATAAAACTAATTTAACACTACTATCAAATGTGTGCGCAGTGATAACGACCATGAATTTGCAGTGGTTGAGTTTTATCAAAGAAAATGAATTATCCACCAAATTACATGTATAGGGAATCCCAACAGAATGGTGTTGTTGATAGGAAACACTAGCATATCCTAAATGTAGCAAGGGCACTCATGTTTCAATCCAATCTTACATTATATTTTTGGTTTTATGCCATTGTCTATGTCGTCTATCTTATCAACAGACTTCTTACTCCTCTTTTGAACAACCATACCTTATATGAAAAGCTCCACAAACAACTTCACACATTTCTTCACCTCAAGGTTTTTGGTTGTCTCAGCTATGTTTCTACCTTTACTGCACAATGCAAGAAATTTTCACCAATAGCATCCAAGGCTGTTTTTCTTGGCTATCAAGAAGGAATCAAAGGCTATAGCCTTTTTTCTCTTACATCAAGAAAAATATTAGTATCCAGAAATGTCATATTCTTCGAAAACCATTTCCTTTTTTAGAAACCAATATCACCTGTACCTCATGGCACCAACCAAAACAATACACAACCAGATTACTCTAATGAACTTGACCTTGCTTACACTAATGAACTCCAACCAGATAATCCATAACCAGATAACCCAAACCCACCTACAAATACCAGTGTTAACGATGTTACACGTCAACCTCCATCTATTGACTCTAGAAGATCCCAACGTGTCATTAGAGCACCTTCCTACTTACAAGATTATCATTGCAATTTATCCACAACGTCAGCTATTCCACCACAATCAGGTACTTCATATTCTTCTAAAACTCAATATCCTATTTCTCATTACCTTACCTATGACTCCTATTCGTCTTCATATGAATTTTTTTGTCATAGTGTTTCCACAAACATAGAACCGAAAACATATACCCAAGCTTCTAAGTTCGAATGCTGGCAAAAGGCAATTTATAATGAAATATCTGTACTTGAACAGAACAATAGGTGGATTCTTGTTGATTTACCTCCTGGGAAGACCAAGATAGGGTGCAAGGGGGTGTACAAAGTCAAGTACCATACAGATGGATCAATAAAGCGATATAAAGCCCGTTTAGTTGCAAAAGGGTATAAATAAACTGAGGGTCTAGACTATTTAGACATCTTCAGTCCCGTTGCAAAGCTCACCACTATCCAAATTCTCCTTATAATACCCCTAACCTGTGTAATTAGAAAAAATCATGCGATTAAATATTTAACCATGCATAATAGGGTTTATTAAGTAAAAGTCTTAATTCTCCTTAAAAAGTGCAGTCAGTGAGATTTTTAGGGTAAAAATATGTGTGGGCAAAATTACCCAAAATGTAAAACTATTACTAGAAAAATATTCTAGTCCATTTGGTAAAGTTTGATAGCGAATGGAGGTGAATAGATAGATGAGTTTTTACCCGGTTGAACTTAACTTAAGTAAGTTAAGTGAAAGAAAGCTAAATAGGCTTCATTTTTCCTTTTTCTTCTTCGTGGCAGCAGAGAGTGAGAGAGAGGGAAGCCATTGTTGGAAAGCACCAAAAACCTAACTTCTCCATTTCTTAATCAAATCACTTGGTTCTTGAACCAATCTTGCATGGAATCTCAAGCCAAACACAACCCATAGCTTAGAATCTCTTGAAATCAAGTGTATAGTGAGAAAAAGTGATAGGAAAGTAGCGACCCGCTTGTGATTGAGGGACTTAGAGAGTGATTCGATTCATTTGGAGGCTTGTAATCTCTTCCTTGCATGATTCTAGGTTAGTTCATGTTAAGATACAAGCATTCCAATGATTTTTATGATAATGAGTGTTTTAGGTTTTCATTTTAAAAGTTTGACTTGAATGAGCATGTTAGAGCTTGATTGAGGCTTAGCTTATGTTGGGAAATGTGTTTAGATGAGAATATAATGGTGAAAATGTAGTTGCAATGTCATTTTGCCCATCTTCATTAAATTTCAAAAATTATGCCTA
Organism: Gastrolobium bilobum; assembly: GCF_033153095.1. Classification (NCBI taxonomy): domain Eukaryota; kingdom Viridiplantae; phylum Streptophyta; class Magnoliopsida; order Fabales; family Fabaceae; genus Gastrolobium; species Gastrolobium bilobum. The sequence continues at coordinate 106,040 of NW_026895487.1, forward strand.
TGTTGATGTGACTTCTTATATTTCAAATAATGTGGCTTGGATTGGTTGTGTTAATGGTGTCCATATTGTTGCTAGGATTGAGGCAAGTGGACCCATATTGAGTGATCAGACATTGGTGGAATCCAATGAGCTTGATTAGGCTAGTTTGTTTGGTAAGTTCATAAGCTTGTTAATGGTGCATGGATTTTCCTATGTTGTTGATGAATATAGAGGTATTCATTGATGTATGTTGATTGATTTCACACTCTTGAATATGGTGTATTGGTGATTGGAAGGAATTAACAAGTTGACATAACAAGAAAGGTTGGTCTCGATAAGTGAGCTAAAAGAAAGCTTGCAAAGGAGAGGAAACATCAAGAGGTAAACCTTTGGATCTTGAAGGTTCATCCCTCTTGTTGTTCCGCCGTTGCTTTTATGGAAATAATGGTTAATAATTGGATGATTGAGTGGTAATTTTAGTATTATGGTATTTTGCATTCATATAGTATTGTTGTGTCATTGGAGAAAAGGCCAATTGACAAGCACCAGAGGCAAGGTTGTATGCTTAGTGAAAAGGACTAAGATGCAACTGAAGCTTGTGGAATGATTTGATTGTTTAATTCTTTGGCCGTTTGAATGCATGAGTATGTTGTAGTTAAATCATTATTGTTATTGCCTCTGGATATATGATATAGTTCATGCCATGTGTATACTAACCTTTTATGTAAGAAGTGAACTCTGAGGTTGGAGGAATTCTCCAAGAACCCTGGGTTTATTGAATTCTATCTCGCCCCATTTGGGGACTACTATTTCAGGTATTAGCATGGATGATGCATGTCAGGCACGAGGCAAGAGTCCTGAGTAGATTGCCATATGATGTATATTTTGGGACTTAGCCCATGATCATGGTGATGTTGAATATCAAGTGATGTATATTGACAATGAATTTGATCATGTGATGTAATAGCTAAGTTCTTCATTTGGATGATTGTACTGGTATAGTGAATATGATGTAATTATATGCTAATGTATGATGAAAGGACTTTCAAGCCTATTTGGATATAATGTGAACCTTAAAATGGTAAGGATTAGGTAATGTAGTAGTTATACAATGTCAACTAGGTGAAAGAAGATATTTGGTTTGGGAATCAAGTTAAATTTAAGGATAACATGTCTTGTTGTCCATTTTTCATATCCTATATGATAGATTTGCGTTAATCGGATAAGTATAACTCAAGTTATGGGTGAAGTACCAAAGTAAAGTGTAATCTCCAGACCCGTGGCACTGTTGGCGCCACCAAACAGTGGGCTGGCGTTGTTGGCGCTGACGGCTTTGTAAGACAATGAGAAACCTTTTTTCTGGCGCTATCAGCGTTGGACCTTGCGAAATTCAATACCTTTTTTTAAAAAAATTAATAACTTGAGCTACGGTGCTCTAAATTTAGCGCGGTTTGAATCCACACGTAGCTGATGATGAGATCTATAATATAGTGGGAGATGAGGAACATAAAGAAAGTATAGAATTCCTTGAGTAAATAAAAAGTGAATATATTTAGTGTTAAATATCAATAAAAATGAATTTTTAAGCCTTATTGATTTAAAAGATCTACTTGGCACACTGTGGTAGCAACGTATAGTCTAAATAAAATTACATTAAGTGTTCTGCTCATAGTTTAAGTTATGATTACAATTTTTGGAATTGTTTTAATTACGGATTTGATTTTAAATAGAAACTTTTCTTAACGAAAAGGAAAAAATTTATCCCTATTTTAATTCAATTGATGTGGTTGTAACTGCACTTAATGCGATACATAATGTTAACAAACCGATTCTAGAATGAGGTATTACATTTTATGGTGTCAGAGCAGTTTCTTAGGAAAACTTGTGGAATATTTTGTTCTGTGAGTTGCTTTATAGTTGCTTTAGGAATTCATCATGATTATTATATGTGTGATCACTAAGTGTGGGCCTGATCAACTTATTTTTTTGTGTAACATGTGTAATGTCGTGACGAGATCCCGAGGCAACCTTGAGGCATCAAATGCCAATGCTCAGCCAGATCCTGTTTTGGCTACTTTAGTTAGACCCCGAAGTGGTCGTGGGACAACAAGTGGATAGTTTGATCTTGTGGTGACCACTCTGGCAGTCGTGCAAAGGGAGTTGACTATTAGTTGCTAGGCTAATGAAACAATGATGAAGACGAATGAGCATGCGCGGAATGCTATGAATGCCATGATGAATGAATTAAGGACCTTGAGGAGTGCTAGGAATGAGAATAGAGTACCTTCTCTTCCTCCTCACTCTGCGACGCCTACTCCACATACTCTCCTTGTAGAGGGTGGAGTGGTAACAACGAGGGACAGGCTAGTCATCATACTGGTGTTTCTAGTCATCACATCGTGGTTCATCAGCCGCATGTAGAGTTTGCTGGTGGGCCAGACGCTGACGAAAGGAGATTGACTGCCTTTCGGAAACATAAACCTCCATCCTTCAATGGAGGCTACGATTCGTTAGTTGCGGCGAAATGGTTCCAATCTATGGAGAAATTTTTTTAGAGTGATGAGATGCCTTGATGCGCTGATATTGGTTTACTCGGTGTACATGCTTGAAGGCGAGGCTGAGAATTGGTGGACGAACACCGTGCAACCGTCGGAGGCTGAAGGTCAGGAAATCACTTGGCCATTGTTTGAAACCTTGTTCTTGAATAACTACTTCGCTAGGGAGGCTAAGAAAAGAAAGCAAAACGAGTACAATGATCTGAAGCATGGGTCGATGACAATTGACCAATACTTTGCCAAGTTCAATGAATTGGTGAAATATACTAATTACGGGAGAGCTTTACCTACATCAGCAGAGATGACCTCCAAATTTCAATGGGGTCTGAATGAGAAAATGTCTCGGGAAGATGTCCTATTGTGATATTAGAGACCTCAATAAGTTTGTAAATCAATGTTGGAAAGTGGAAGAAGTATATAGTGTTCCCAAGAGTAAGAAGTCTTCGAAGGTGCAGGCGTCTGATACTAATAGAGCAATTGGCTCTACTTCTGGGAAGAGCAAGCAATTTAGTGACAAGAATAGAGGAAGGAATCTTCAAGTTAAGCAATCCGATAATAAGTTTAAGAGAAAAGGCAACCAAGGAGAGACGATTGTGAGTGAATTCCAAATATGGCATGTGCGGGAAAACACATAGAGGCACATGTTGGTACGAAACAAAGTTGTGCCTGAAATGTGGCCAACCGGGTCACTTTGCTAATGATTGTGCGACTAGGACGGATCGAATTTCAGATGTACATGCAATTGTTGGATATCTAGCAAGAGGTTAAGATTATACCTTAGAGTCGCATAATGGGGAGGAAACTCTCTGGCTAGTTGAAGGTATGATTTAAAAAATTCCTTTCTTGTAAATTGTCCACCAAGTGTGGTGATGATATACATGTTCTTGCATAAGGTGCAAATGCATGCATATAAAAGAGGTAATATTGATTACGTATGCAATGTCCATAAGAGTGAACATTGCTTGAATTGACAGATTTGATGTTAGTTTGATCAAGGGGAGCGTAGGCTCTATAACCACAAGAGTTAAATTTAGTAAAAGAATTAATGAAATAAAAAGCTAGATTTATGGACCAAATGGTGAACCTCTAGGTTTAGCTTATGACTGGAAACCACTATGAGCTGAAGGTATAACAAAGAAAAGTAATATGATAACATGCATAGTTATGTCTCATTGTATGTTAATGTATTGAGGAAAAGAATAAAAAAACTTAGAGTAAAGTCCCTTTTGGGTCCCTAACAAAAAATACGGTCTCTACTTTCACCCCTTAAAAAAAAGTTAACTTTTGGTCCCTCTACAATTTCAATTCTTTGAAAATGTAGTCGATCAGAAATTCAATGAAGACCCAATTTAGTCCCTAAAAAAGGACTAATATGGGTAATTTTTAAGGGATAAAAGTGGGGATCGTGGTTTTTGTTAGTGACCCAAAAAGGGCTTTACTCAAAAGACTATTGCATAATGATGTGAAATTGATTGTTCTTGTGCACTCGTGCTACATGAATTTGCATCTAAGTCTTTCCTAAACAAGAGAATAAAATGGGTATTTCCTAAACAAGAGAATAAGTTAATACAAGGCGGCTTTCTTAAAGGAATAATTCTTTAGACTAATGACTCTTGGAAGCTGATAAGTCCATGATTTGTGACTTAGAACATTTGATTTAATGTTAAAATTGGAATAAAAAGGATATCTTTTGTTAATATAAACCCCAAATATTACATAAAAATGAAATATTCTGATTTTAAGTGCTAATGGGATGTTTTTGTATATTGCAGGCCCAACTACTCATTTTATCCAAGCAAAGAAAAAAAGAATGAAAAAGACAAGAAACAAAGGAATCTTGGGCTGAGGCTTTACCTTACAAGTCAGTAAAGAAACAAAAGAAGAGAAACTAATAAAGAAAGAATGGGCCAGAAGAAACAAAGCTGATTAAAAGCCCAACTTGAAGAAAGAAGGAAGCAAAGTGAGAGAAGCCCAAGTCAGAAAAGAAAGAAAAGAAGAAAAGGGGAATGGGATGCAAGAATCGAGTCAGTAGCGTGGAAAGTGAACTAAGGAAAAAGAAAACCCTAGCACAGCAAAACCGCTCAAGCAAACCCACCTCCATCTAGACCCTCATCTTAACCGCTCCTTCCAAATCCCTTCACCGATCTAGACCGTCCTTCAAATTCGGTCGAAGATACAGAACCCTAACCCATCACGGTTCTATCCTTGAATCGAACCACCCACAACACAAACCCTACCCGATTTTTGTGCGACACAGGAAAATCCAAACAAGTTGATGAGCTGGAGGTTGTTAGTAGTGGTGGCTGGAGCTGCTTTTGTGGTGCGTTGCTAATCGTGCAAGGGACACCCACGATCGAGTGGAGCGAGGAGCATACGTACGGTTGGAGGAGGTGATTTGGGATCAGCTATAAAGAAGGAGATAAAGGCATTTGTAGGATTCTCCTCTCTTCTCTTCTTCTTTGCTGAGTTTATTTTGTTCTTGGATATTTTTTTATTTTACTATTCTTTTATTTTATTTTTAGTAGTTTTATTTGTAATTTTTTGTAAGCACTGCTTCAGGGCTATTTGCTGTTGATAGTTCCTGCATTTTAATTTTTGCTAGTTGTATGTTGTAGTTTGTTGTTTTATGAACCTTTGTTCTATGTTAGCTCTTCAACCTGTGGTGATGAGCTAACTTTCTTAGAGTTGGGTTGAAAGAGTACCCGGAACTCGTTTGTTATTAGTGATGTTTTGAAGTTTAAAGTGTTGCTTCCAGTTTGTTTACTGTGTGTTTTTATATGCTGAGTTTACTATGTGATGATCACACATAGGCTACTCCTAGTGGTGTGAGATTTTTGGGAAATAACTCACACTAGACCCCACTGTGAGCACATGGAAAGTTGAGAGAGAGATCTCTCAATGGGTATGGCTCCAGGGATGAAGTTACCCCAAGTAACTTGAGGAAATGGTACTTCAAGATCCTGTGATAACAATGACATAGGGATATGTCATCTGTTGTTATTGGAAAGAAAACTGTTGTTGGGAAACAATAGTTATTTTAGTATTTTCGTTAAGCTGGAAGCAATAACTGTTTTCTGTCAAAACAGCCTAATGGCAAATGAAGGAAGGGGAAATTGACACCCAACTTGCTTCCAAATTCTGTTTTCAAAACCCATCTTTGTTATCCTTTTGTATTTTTGTCCAAATCTGTGTTAACTTTCTGTTTTTAAAACTTAAAAGAAAATCATAAATTTTTTACAAGTTTTCCATTTATTTAATTTTACAGTCAGTAAGTAAAGAGTCTTTCACCAACTAAATCATCATTTTCATAAAGAAAAGGAAACTTTTCTCAAAAATATTTTCAACAAACTTGAGTTAGAATAGCAGTAGCATTTAATTTGATTTTATTTTTGGTTCTGATTTGCAATTACAATTTTTATTCAAAGTCAAAAACGCCAAAGATCCTTGTGGGAACGATAACTGGGACTCACAAAAGCCCTATATTACTTGTTGTCGCGTATGCTTGCGCGCTTACTTGAATAACTGTTAGCAAAGCAACAGAAGCACCCAAATTTAAAAAAAAAAATTAAAAGGAATGATTCCTTAAGTGTAACTCATGAAGTGAGAGTGAAGATGGTATGGTTAGTGAAAGGGCTAATGTACCATTGAATGATGAAATCATATCATTAGTGAAAGGACTAATGTCAGGTGAAATTGTAGTGTCAGCAAAAGGGCTAATGTGTAAATTAGTGAAAGGACTGGTGTGCAATGTCAGTGAAAGGACTGATATGTAAAATCAGTGAAAGAATTGATAGATTCATCAGTGAAAGGACTGATGTGAAAGGCCGCGATATTAGTGAAAGGACTAATATTTAAGTAAAAACTTAGGTAATGATTGAAATATTAGTGAAAAGATTAATATGTATTGTATAAGGCTAAAATACAATGAATTGTAACATACAATCGACATTGTGTGGTAATGGTGTCAGTGAATGGACTGACATGATGTTATTAGTGAAAGAACTGGTAGAGTAACCAAAAAATGAACTAATGTTGTGTTATCAGTGAAAGGACTGATGGGGTCATTGGTTAAAAGACTGATGGACCATAAGTGTAGTTAGTATTATTAGTGAAAGGACTGATACACTGATGTTTCAGTGAAATTGTATCATCAGTGAGAAGACTTATGTACAATTAAATAGGAAAAAAGGTATTATTAGTGAGAAAACTGATGTACTAAAGCATATATAGATGGTAAAATTAGTAAAATGACTAATACTAGATTGAGAACTTAAAAGGGTTCAAAGTCGTAGTGAAAGGACTAGTTCATGAAATTGAAAATTTTGTGAGATTATTGTAAACACCCTTGTGATGGTAAAAAAATAAGGAAACTGAAAGGAAAAAACCTGGTGTTTGATAGAAAGGTGAGATAAGATGTAAGGGGTCATTGAGGAAATTTTTTGAAATCGACTACGTGTCTAGCAGAAGGGTTAGCACACTATATGGAAATTAGTGAGGATCTTACAATCGTCTTAAAGATGAGAAATATGAAAGTAACATCATTATAATTGAATAAGTGTTGATGATGTAAGACCATGATAGTTTGTGGTTCAGTACCAGACGGAAGGACAGAGACCCTGATAGGGTTAAAATAAATAGGCTTGAGAAGATCGAGTATTACTTATAAGCTAAAAGGCTTACACCTCATGGAAAGGTGTTGTATGAGTACAGATAAACGAAAAGTTGAGAGATAAACCCATTCTGATTGTCAAGGTACTGTGGGAAGGCGAAATGCCTGAGTTTCTCTAGCAATATCCTGAGTTTAAGGACATGTATGTTCTTGATTTTGCGGACAAATTCGCTAAAAAGGTGGGGTGAATATAATACCCATAACCTATTTAATTAGAAAAAGGCATGCGATTAAATATTTAATCATGCATAATAGGGTTAATTAAGTAAAAGTCTTAATTAAAAGAATTAAAGGCATTTTGGGTTAAAAAGTACAGTCAATGAGATTTCTGGGGTAAAAATATGAATATAAAAATAAAACCAAAAATATTACTATAAAAATATTCTAGTCCATTGGGAAAAATTTGGTAGTGAATGGAGGTGAATAGTTAGATGAGTTTTTACCCGATTGAACTTAACTTAAGTAAGTTAAGTGAAAGAAAGCCAAATAGGCTTAATTTTTCCTTCTTCTTCTTTGTGGAAGCAGAGAGTGCGAGAGAGGGAAGCCATTGTTGGAAAGCACCAAAAACCTAACTTCTCCATTTCTTAATCAAATCACTTGGTTCTTGAACCAATCTTGCATGGAATCTCAAGCCAAACACAACTCATAGCTTAGAATCTCTTAAAATCAAGTATATAGTGAGAAAAAGTGAGAGGAACGTGTGATTGAGGGACTTGGAGAGTGATTCGATCCATTTGGAGGCTTATAATCTCTTCCTTACATGATTCTAGGTGAGTTCATGTTAAGATACAAGCATTCCAGTAGTTTTTATGATAATGGGTGTTTCAGGTTTTCATTTTAAAAGTTTGACTTGAATGAGCATGTTAGAGCTTGATTGAGGTTTAGCTTATGTTGGGAAATGTGCTTAGATGAGAATTTTAATGGTGAAAATGTAGTTGCAATGTCATTTTGCCCATCTTCATTAAATTTCAAAAATTATGCCCATGTTGGTATGACTTCTTGTATTTCAAGTAATGTGGATTGGATTGGTTGTGTTGATGGTGTCCATGTTGTTGCTAGGATTGAGGCAAGTGGACTCATATTGAGCGATCAAGCATTGATGGAATCCAAGGAGCTTGATTAGGCTAGTTTGTTGGTAAGTTCATAAGCTTGTTGATGGTGCATGAATTTTCCTACGTTGTTAATGAATATAGAGGTATTCATTTATGCATGTCGATTGATTTCACAATCGTGAATATGGTGTATTGGTGATTGGAAGGAATTACCAAGTGGACATAACAAGAAAGGTTGGTGTGGATAAGTGAGCTAGAAGAAAGCTTGCAAAGGACAGAAAGCATCAAGAGGTAAACCTTTGGATCTTGGAGGTTCATCCCTTTTGTTGTTCCACAATTGCTTTTATGGAAGTAATGATTATGATTGGATGATTTAGTGGCAATGTTAGTATTATGGTATGTTTGCATTCATATAGTATTATTGTGTCATTGGAGAAAGGGCCAATGGACAAGCACTAGAGGCAAGGTTGTATGCTTAGTGGAAAGTACTAAGATGCAATTGAAGCTTATATAATAATTTGATTGTTTAATTCTTTGGCCGTTTGAATGCATGAGTATGTTGTAGTTAAATCATTATTGTTATTGCCTCTGGATATATGATATAGTTCATGCCATGTGTATACTAACCTTTTATGCAAGAAGTGAACTCTGAGGTTGGAGGAATTCTCCAAGAACGCTGGGTTTATTGAATTTTATCTCAACCCGTTTGGGGACTGCAATTTTAGGTATTAGCATGGATGATGCAGGTCGGGAACGAGGCAAGAGGACTGAGTAGATTGCCATATGATGTATATTTTGGGACTTAGCCCTTGATCATGGTGATGTTGAATGTCAAGTGATGTATATTTACAATGACTTTGATCATATGATGTAATAGCTAAGTTCTTCATTTGAATGATTGTACTGATATAGTGAATATCATGTAATTATATGGTAATGTATGATGAAAGGGCTTTCAAGCCTATTTGGATATCACGTGAACCTTAAAATGGTAAGGATTAGGTAATGAAGTAGTTATACAACGTCAATTAGGTGAAAGAAGACATTTGGTATGGGAATTAATATAAATATAAGGATCTCATATCATGTTGTCCATTTTTCATATCTTATATAATAGATTTGGATTCTTTGGCCTTCTTGGAAGTTATAGATCTTTTTCTTAGCTTTCCAACGAGACCAAGATTACGTCAATCGAATAAGTATAACTAAAGTTATGAGTGGAATACTAAAGTAGAGTGTAATCCCCAGACACGTGGCACTGTTAGTGCGAAGTTGGCACCACCAAATAGTGGGTTGGCGTTGTTGGTGCTGACTGCGCTGTAAAACAGTGGAAAACCTATATTTTGGCGCTATCAGCGCAGGGCCCTACGAAATTCAGCACTATTTTCTTTAAAAATTCATAACTTGAGCTACAATGTTCCAAATTGAGCGCGATTTGAACCCACACGTAGCTCATGAAGAGATCTACAATATAGTGGGAGATGAGGGTCATAGAGGAAGTGTAGAATTCCTTGTGTAAATAAAGAGTGAAGAATTTTAGTGTTGAATTAATATCAATAAAAATTTGTTTTTAAGCCTTGTTGATTTAAAAGGACTACTTGGCACACTATGGTAGCAACATACGGTCTAAATAAAATTACATTAAGTGTTTCGCTTATAGTTTAAGTTATGATTACAATTTTTGGAATTTTTTTAATTACTGAATTGATTTTAAACAGAAACATTTCATAACGAAAAGGAAAAAATTTATACGTCGTTTAATTCAATTGATGTGATTGTAACTGCGTTTAATGTCATACGTAATGTTAACAAACCGGTTCTAGAACAAGGTGTTACACTCCTCTCCATTGCTGCTTCCAAGAGTTGCTTCCTTGAACAACTCGATGTAAACAACGATTTTCTCCAAAGTGAATTGAATAAAGAAGTCTACATGGAACTACCTCCTAGCATTCCATGTTCAGATCATACTAATGTGTGCAAGTTTTAAAAATCTTTGTATAGGCTTAAACAAGCTAGTAGACAATGGTACTCCAAGTTGTCTTCGGCCTTGGTTTCTCTTGGTTATCATCAATCTTCATCAGATCATTCCTTGTTTACTAAGCAAGAAAATTTAGATTTTACAGCATTTTTAGTTTATATACATGACATTGTCCTCACTGGGAATCATATTTCTGAAATTTGTTGTGTAAAATCACATCTTGATAACTGTTTCAAAATTAAAGACTTAGGCACTATCAGATTTTTCCTCGGTCTAGAAGTGTCAAGGTCTGCATCTGGAATCTTGCTCAATCAACGTAAATACACGTTGGAACTATTGTCTGACATAGGTTTATTGGCAGCCAAACATATCTCCACACCAATAGATTATGCTCTCAAACTTCATAACATCCTTGGGGAACCACTGGATGATATCTCCTCTTATCGTAGACTTATTGGACGTCTCCTCTACCTCACAACCACTCGTCCGAACATTAGCTTTTGTGTCCAACAACATAGTTAATTTCTATCAGCCCCTACAGATGACCACCTATCAGCTGCTCATCAAGTTTTGAAGTATTTGAAAAATTCCCCAGCCAAAGGTTTATTCTTTTCATCTTTGAGCTCTCTTCAATTACGTGGATTTACAGATACTGATTGGGCTTGCTGCCCTAATACCAGAAGATCTGTGACTTGATTTTGTACATTCCTTGGTTCCTCCCTTATCTCATGGAGATCAAAGAAGCAAAATATTGTGTTGAGATCATCAACTGAAGCTAAATATAGAGCACTAGCTACCATCACATGCGAAGTTCAATGGCTTCCGTATCTTCTTCAAGACTTTTGCATTATACAACAAAAGATAGCTCCTATTTTTATGACAACCGTTCTGCAATATACCTCTCTCACAATCCTGCCTTTCATGAGAGGTCCAAACACATTGAGTTGGACTGTCATATCACTTGTGAGAAGATCCAAGCAGGATTGCTCCATCTCTTACCCGTATCCTCAGCTGAACAAATATCATATATATTTGCCAAGGCACTGTTACTTTCTCCTTTCAATTATCTTGTTGGCAAGCTGGGACTTCTAGATGTCCATGGTGGGGTGGGGTTCTTATAGCTAACAAGTAAAGATTATTCTGTTCAGTTAGTTATCTTTTCTTCCTAGCTTGTATTCTTTCTTTATATATATATATATATATATCAGAAACTCTTATATTCATTAATCAATTGTACTAGGGGTATTCGCGGTCTGGATTTGATCAGTTTTGAAAGCAAAAATCATCTGATCCTATCCCTTCGGTCTGATCATGTAATCATCCATTCGGTTTGGATTTTTTTTCAAATCCGATCCGATCCAATCTAATTTTTTCGGTTTGGATTGGATCGATTTTCGGTTTTTTGAAAATTCTAAAATTTGTTTCATGATTATTGTGCAAATAACATCTTTTGTATATATTGACTTTGTAATTTTATTTATTTTTAAATACAAAAGCATTAGTAAACGATAATATAATTTTTTTTGGATATTGAGATATGAAGCTCTACATAGATAATATTTTTTTGATGAGATGTGACTAGATTTTTTCTTGGGTTTAGTTGATAGGTTAATGTGTCTTGGATTTAGAAATTTTTGGGCTATGATTGGGGAAAGACCCAAGTAGGTAGAGAAAAATTAATATATTGGATCGGTTTTCATCTACCAATCCGAAAACCGATCCAATCCAATTAAAATTTGTTGTTTTTTTCGGTTTTTGATTTTTCAATTTTCGGTTTATTCGATTATCGGTTTTTGATTCGGCCACCGCGGTTTGAGGTGAATCGATTTGGATAGGTTGATGAACACCTCTAAATTGTACCCTTTTTTCATTAATGATCGCAATTTTCCTCATCAAGATATGATAAGATTTTTTGGTGATAAGAGTTGATTTGATAATAAAAGTATTTTTTCGTCATAAGAGTTGATTTGATAGTAAAAGTATTTTTGTCCCTTTTGAAAGTGAAAGTGATTTTGAACTTACGCATGTGATTTTGTAGACTCCTTAGTTAATGAACCTTCTCTCAAATTTATCTAAAGAGCAAACATTTATTTTCATCTCCTATATACTTAATAATATCATATTGGTTCTTAAAAAGGAAAAATATTAATTTAGTCTTTTAATAATAAAAAGTAAGGTTATTTTGGTTTTATAAAAAATTGACATTAATTTAACTATTTAATCTTAAAAATATCATTTTAGTCCATCAGTCATAAAAGTTAATATTAATTTTATTTTAATAATAAAAAACAGCATCAATTTTAACCTCTCGATTTTGTGCTCTACACACAAAAGAACAATTTTCATGTCATTTTACAAGGTTGGTAAACTAAATTAATGTAAAAAATATGTCGAAAACCAAAGTGATAAAAGTTATATATTTAAAGAACTAAAATGAGAACTGTTTTTTATTTTATTTTTTATTTTACCACCCATATCAATCACATCGGCTTCCAAACGTTTCCACCAAGTTCCATCATGCACTTTTATTCTCAATAAACATTAGACGGACTTATCTAATTCTAAAAATTAAGTCAATGAGACTAAAGTAATATTTTCCCATTGATTGTTCTTCTGCATTTTCTCTTCCTGATCATTAAGTGCATTTTGTTTTCTTGTAAGATTTTTATTGCGTATATTACAGCTCAGTTCAATGTAATATATACGGAAGAAATTATATTCATAAACTTTTTTTCTTACAAATCATATTAAGTATAATTAATCAGACTTCAATCAAGAGTGTATGACTAATCAGACTTAATTTAACTTGTAAGTTTGTAAGAAAAAATATTTATCAATAAAATCTTCCCATATATATGATGCGATGAAATCCTATTACTTTTGCCAATTGACAACTTTTTTATTTTTTATGCCAAGAAGATAAACCAATCATAATCTCTCGTAGTCTAATCGTGAATGCCTGAGCAGGTGTGAACAGAAAAGTACTTTGGTTTCATACATGCTCATTGAATGAATCAACTTCTAAACGAGAAATTCAAATTTGTTTGAAAGGTACCCTGTGAAATCTGTGGCAATATATCATCTTTAACTCTCTAAGCATGTTACCAAAATCTGAACTCGGGAAGGAATATGTCTTAATTGTCAATTGTAAAACGTGTCTATCATTAATTGTGTTTGTGAATTCTGCCAGTCATTGTTCTATTTTTATCCTCCCACGTTGCTATTATGTAGGGTTAGTAAAACATGTTGGTAGGTCATGTTTGTGTTTGTTAAGGTCTGACCTATGGATCAAATTATTATTCGACCTAAATATTATCTATTTTTTTCACAGATTAAAAATTGAAACCAGAATATGACCCATCGGTCATCACACAAGTTGACTCATAAAAATTAAAAATTCAATTTTTTCCTAAAATGATTAAAAATAAAAAGAAAAATTTGAATAAAATACGCAACTTGACCCATGACTCGTAATAAATTGTGTTAAAATCACCAAAATTTTAACCTATTTTTTTTGGACAATTTTTTTTTTTTTTGCAAGTTTACATGCAGGTCATGCAGGCCGACCGACGATATTGTTGGGTATGACTCATTCTTTGTAGTCAGATAACAACCCTTCTTGTTGGCGAGATCAGCAGAAAACTAACTAGAGTCTCACTCCCAAGTGAACGACAGGGTTTTGAGAGAGTTGTCCTGGTAGGGTCCGGGGGACAGTGCCCTAGGCCCATAGAGATTAGGTACTATTGTGGGTATCTGATTTATTGTAATTTTACTTTTATTAGTAGTTTGGACTTAAGCTCATGAATAATTATTATTAGAATTTTTTAATCTTATTTATATTCTCCTTGTAAATGAGTGACTTGTAACTAGTGGCGATGGGGTGAATGTAACCTACATTGAGTGAATCAGGATAAATCACCGTGTTAATCTCTCTTTCTTTTCTTTCTGTTTTATTAATTTGTGTGATTATCAATTTTTAACAGATATAACACAATAATTTGTGTTATTTATTCACACTTGTACACAATTCATTTTTCACAAATGAACACAACTTATATTTTTAACATGTCGTGTCTGAGTCAATCCGCGAGTTCATGAGACATTTTCCTACCATCACCATTGCCAAAGCAATGACGTCTATCTCAGTGTCACCGTGACATAATATACGAATACACATTTTATATAATTGCCGTCCTTTTCCTTAGCTTGAATTTTATTGCAAATTACAAGCACCAAAAGCAGCATATGATTAAGGCAGGGGCATCTATACCCTCTTCACTTGGGTACAGAGAGAGAACAAAATCAACAAATCACATGCAATAGATGTCTTTTAATTAGCAGCAGCAGTTTGCCTTTGCATTGGGAAATGTCATCATCACTTTTAAGCCGTTTTTTGTTGAATATTCAGCTATTGACTAGAAACGCTAAATCTCAGCCTGGTCCAACCTCAACATATAGCAATTAACAGCGTATAATTATTAATTGACTCTCTCAAATCTCAACTCACAACGTAATTCTGAAACAGTTCCCCGCTTACTAACAACAATATTAATTGTTTGGTTGTCAGCTATTCAGTTGCTCTAACCATACCTCGAAATCAATGTTAATTTAATTCACTAAATTGACCCCTTAAATAAAAAATATTTATTAATTCCTAAATTAAAAATTATTAAAAAGATACTAAATTGTTCAGATAATATAACACCACCTGAGTAGAGAGCACTCTCCTAGGAAAGTTGTGGGAAAGATACGATATATATATATGGTGACTGACTAAAACAGGCTTCGAATTAAAATATCGAAAAAAAGTCAAACATTTTATGTCATTAAGGAAGTTTTGGTTTCCTCAAAGGAGTCAGAATTCTAACGCATGCTTTTACTCCTTTTGCCCCTATTTTATTATTGCATTTAATGTACAAGTCGTCATTAGGACTATAATTTATTAATTTCTCTACATCCAAAATTTTATTTAAATTTATTTTTTCTGATAAAAAAAAAGAAACCCAATAAAAACTGATTGAAATTGAATCTCAAAGACAAAGACTAAGACCAAACCCCAATAATAAATTCTATGTTAATTCCACTTCTTTCATAAGCATCAACTTTCCCATTTGACTACAACACACAACTTCGACCCTCTCTCTCTCTCTCTCTCTCTCTCTATTCTTATTGTCTGCCATGGAAGATGATGAGGCATGCATGACTGGTCTAAATCTCGGACTGGGAATGGGAGGGTATGTGCCAAAGAAGGAGAAGCAGAAAGTAAACAATCCTGGGGGTTGTTTGAACCTAACGTTTGAGCTTTGTCCAAAAGGGGAAGCCATTGAGACAGAAGGGTTAAGTTTGAAGAGTGTAGATGAAGGACACCATCACCCGAATGAAAATAGTACTGATAACAACAATAGCAAGAACGGAAGCAGAAAGAAACTGAGGCTTACAAAGGAGCAATCAACCATGCTTGAGGAGAGCTTCAAGCTACATACAACTCTTAACCCCGTATTCATTCATACAAAACCTTCCATCTTTTCTTCTTTTTTCTTTTTTCTTTTTTATTTCGTATATAAATTCTGGAATTTTCTTCCCTTATATCTGTTCTTGATTTATGGAAGCTAATTAAACTGCATGCTGTATATGGCACTGAAGGCATATATACATAATATATATTAGATTATTATTATATTATATATATTCAGTAGTTGGATTTTTTTTTAATTAGAAATATAAGGGTTTGTAGCCATGAGGCAGAGAGAATTAATGGGTTGGTTTATGTTCCACATGCAGGCTCAGAAACAGGGACTTGCTGAGCAATTGAATTTAAAGCTTAGACAGGTTGAAGTTTGGTTTCAGAACAGAAGAGCAAGGTATGCTCTGGAATGATTCTATACATTTTTATGATTTTTTTTTTTCAATTTCTAGGGTGTTAAATTTTGGTTTGATTGATCTTATTGCTACCCTTTTCTCTTTTCATCATCAAGTTTTTATTTTGATTATCTTGGCTCCTTTTCTAAATCAACTTAGCCTGTAAAAAAGAGAGCTTTTTTTTTTTTTCCTTTTTTTTTCCTTTTATCTTTTTAGTTGACTTGACTATCAGCCATGTTGTATTGACTTTTTAGGACCAAGCTGAAACAGACAGAGGTTGATTGCCAGTTCTTGAAAAAATGCTGTGAAAAACTAACCGATGAGAACCTAAGGTTGAAGAAGGAATTGAAGGAGCTGCGTGCACTAAAAGTTGAACAATCACCACTTTTCTTTCAAATCTCAAAGACTGCAACTTTGAGCATATGTTCATCGTGCGAAGAACTATTAAAGCCCAATGAAGGAAACAATGCAACCAATTCCGATGTGGTCCGAAACAGCAGCCACAAATTATAGAGTAGCACATAGTTAGAGGGTATAAGGAACTCATAATTTGCTGAGGGATATTGGAATGTCAATATCAAACATTTTATTGTTAATTAATAAGAAAAAAAAACGTACATACCCCAAGTCCGCATATGAAATAATATATTATATAGGCCTCTCTTTATTCATTCAGTTACAAATTAATCAAAATTAAACCAGCATTTGCTTTAATTTGTTTTTGTTCTTTTGCCCTGTAAATGAATGATATTACGGACAAGGAGTAAGTGTTTGAATGGTTGAAATTCAGAGAGATGAGGCGAATCAGACAATTCCTTAACCCGGTCTACACTAACTAGAAACTAAAGGGTAGAATTTTGTTTTATATTTGTCATCCATCATGTGGTAGATGGTTATTTACGTTCTAATTTAATTTATATAAATAATGACCTACTAGCTAATTCAATATTGCCCTCATAATGTTAAGAAGTCTCTCTCTCTCTCTCTCTCTCTCTCTCTTGAAGAGGGAAAACTCGTTGATAAGGAATGAGACATGAGTCCAATCTATATGAAAACACGTTTTATAAGGATATCTTTTCCAAAATCCGGTTGACATATATTATGATGCACTTCTCTAAGTTCTCTCCATAGTCAATATCTTATAATTAATTTATTCAATTAAACAGTAAAAAAATCGTAAGCGTGTAGAAAACGTGTAAACAGAAAAAACAAATGAAAGAAAGATAGATATATAGATTATCATTATTAACTATTATCTCTGAATCATCCTAACTTAAACATTTAAATTTTATATCAACGTAGTCAATTTGTCTTTAGGGTGTCAGATTTATAAGAGAACAAACAAGCAAAAGTTCTATCTCTCTATCTTTTTCTTAAATAAATCTTTGGTGCTACTGTTGCATCAAAAATTCAGTACATCTAACGAATAGAAATATTACATGTCAGTTAAAATTTTCTTTTCTTTGCTAAATTTTTCTCTCTCCTATGATGTGTAATGCTTTTATTGATGGGATACACTGAATCTTGGTGCAATAATAACACCAAAAATTTATTCCTTTTTCCGTATGCTTTACTTTAGGGCAATGAACCGGATAATTAGGGTCTCGTAAATCACAGTAAGGTCATTAGATTTGAGAAACAAGCAAGGCTAATAATATTTCTAATATATTTTTCATTATTATGTAAATTTTATATATAGAAATAAAAAGACTTCTATAAAAATTATTCAATAATTAAAAAGTGTAATGCTAAAATGCAAGGTATTTGAGAAGTCATACGAGAAAGGCAGTTTCCTATCATTTTCGTAGTAAGTGCTAATACTTCTAATCTAGAGAATCATGCACACTTAGAAGAGCGAGAGTGCGTTCGTTTATAATGGCATTATAAAAAGGGATAGATCCGTTTACAAACTTTTTTTGCAAATTACACTAAATACGACCGGTCGTACACTGCATGATTAAAATATGACCGGTCGTACACTGCATAATTAAAATATGACCGGTCGTACTTAGTGTAGTTTGTAAATATAACTTGCCCTTTATACAAAATACATCATGCAGAATATTAATGGAAAAGCTCTATATAGCGTGTTTCTCGGGGGAATGTACCCTCTCTTAAACACACTAATCCACTGCCTGAATCACGTTGAAAGCTTTTTTCATAATATGGATGATTTTGTTCTTCTTTTCCTTAATAATAAGATGGATTCCTCGTATGTAAAGAACTATACAATTTGTTTTTGTGTAAAATTAGTGAACTCTGGCATAGGTAATAGATGTTACTTTAAAATTTGTGCTTTTTTTCTTCTATTTTGTTATTAAGAAAAATAAGAGAGTCCAAATCTAATAATAGATCGAGTGTTATTATGATCTATTGTTGTTATAAAACAGTTTTATATCATCACTTAATTTTATATGTAATATTATTATATTACGACTATTAATTTGAGAGATCAAACTCTTTTGGTAGTATAAAAATGCATGATTGTACAATAATAAAAAATTATGTTGATAGTAAATTGTTATGGACTCATACAAGGGGCCCATTGACTGATAGACCCAACAAGGGACAATCTAAGATTTAAATCTAGCATAACTACATAAGGATATCTATCAAGGATATCAATCCTAATACGACAACATGACAAATGGGCCTGGGCCGCCGTCAGAGGTACTAAAGGTCCATCAACTACTACCTACAGGTAAACCCTAGAAATAAGAGGTAAAACTTACAGGTACGTTTCGCTCTCTCTCTTACTGTTATGCTGTCACTGTGCGCACACACACCCCATCTGGAAAATCTGTTATTCCTTTATTGTGCACAGTGATCTGCTTGACTCAAGGGTATCTCCTTCATAGATATCTTGGAGAGGGTACCAGATCCAAGATCAACATACTAGTCCATTGGGTTAGACATCTCTGTCTCCAAGACAGAACACTGATGTCGTCAGTGGGGAGATGAAATCCTTTTTCATCTTCACCAGCTCAGCAACGGTCTTAGTATTGTCATCTCGAAGGATGGTGAAATCCTCATTCACCAACTCGGCAACCGTCTTGGCCTTTTCCTCTCGGGATGCGTTTACCTCATTGAGAGTACGAAGATACTTATTTTTCAAAGAAAGTAAAGGCCTCGCCATCTTCGCCACCTTCATATAGTAAAGTTCCATTTTTTTTAACCTCCTCACCTGAGATGTAGTGAAGGGAGTAGAATTAAAGAAATGCTCCGGAAGGCAAACAACATCCTGAAGATCACCACTGATCCTGAATTGCCATAAGGCGTGCTTGGCGAGACCAGCGGTTGAGGGAAGAGCAGGAGTCTTGGTCAAAATTTGAGAAGAGGTGGGGGCACCCATATCAATAGGGATTCCCTTGGCCTTGTCGCCGATGGAAATGGGGTTGCCTTTATCAACTGGTGTCCCCTTGGCCTTATCAGCAGCAGCAGCAAGCTTCTTGACCTTATGATGTGCCTCTGGCAAGTGTGATTTTCTGTGTTAAAATTGATAAGAATTGAGTCATACTAGAGCAATTTAAATACATATTTGCTAATTATATTGATTCTTTCTTTTCAATAATATTTCTCACCTATTGGTTGTGTTTATACAGGTAAAAGGAGTGAAAATTACAAATTATAAAAAGCCTGTAGACGCGACACCACACAGATGTATCACAATACTATGGACAGCAACATGGCGCCAGCTGGCGCCACTATGGCGCAAACTAGCGCCGAATTCTGGAAAAGCAAAAAGGTCACAGAACCATGGCGACTAGTGGCGCCAAATTGGCGCCAACTAGCGCCAAATCCATGGCCAAATTCCCATGCCAACTTGCGCCAATTTAGAAGAAGAATGGCGCCTAGTGGCGCCAAAAAAGTGAAGCATGGTGGCGCCAGTTTTGAAGCCTTCTAGCGCCACTTTTCGAGAATCTGGTTCCGACTTTTTTAATTTAGACAGAGGCGTGGCGCGAAGTGGCGCCACACCGGCGCCAACTGGCGCCGGTTTGCGGGAAAGTTACTCCGTGTTGTCCTGTGGGTATTTTTGGAAGAAGGAAAAAAGGCTTATAAATAGGATCCTTATGACAGAATTAGGTATTCAGACCTATTCTTCTGAAGAGAGACGACGGCGGTGCTCAGAGAGGATTCCTGGGATCAAGTTTTTCTTCTACTTCTTTCTAATTTTATGCTTTCATTGAATATTGGATTTTTAGCCAAGATTATGTTTGGCTAGTTTACTTTTTATTGTAGTTAGGGTCACGAACCCTATGTGAACCCTTGTTACGATGGATTGATTTATGGATTTTCGTTTATATAATTATCTTTATCTTTACCTCGTGCGTGTTTTATATCTTCTTTGTTAGACTTGATCAATCTAATAGTTTAGGATAGTTTGAGGGTTAGAACCCTAGATAGGAATATTGGGATTTTCATCTTGAAAGGGGTAAGATAACAATTACTATGCATGCTAGGATTAGATGTATATTAAATTGCAGATGCTTAAATTATTGAGTTCATTGCTTAATTCTCATTAGGGGTTACTAAGGGATTAGGATTCCAATTGAGGTTAAATGGTAAATTGCCAAGGGATTGGGATTTAACTAATTAATTCTAGATAATAATTTATCTGAGTAATTATATAATTGAATATTGTAAATCAATCCAGAGTAAGAAGTGGGGATCATATGGTGAGTGTGTCCTAGCTACAATGTTTTTCTCATTTTTACAAATCAATTCTCTTTTAATTATTCTTTTTCTCATAATTAAAAATACAAAAACAAGTCCTTATTTTCAGTTCTCGATTTCACACAAATCGACAATATTTGTCAAAACCATTTGAACTCATCCATTCTTGAAAAGAATTATGAATTGATATTCGACCCAATCCTTGTGGAGACGATACTCTACTTATCATTATATTACTTGTGCGATCGGTATACTTGCCGGTGAGCATCACCTTGGAGCCAAGAGCCTTTCTTTTCTTGGTTGTCAAGTCGACAATTGTATCCTTCTTTCCCCGACTAAGAGCAGCCAGGAAGCAAGGCTGTTCGTTCTGCTGGATCTCCATGCCGGGAACTGCAAATCAAAGACAATGGAATCGGGTTATAAAGGCACAATATAATAAATGTATGTGTGAATGCTCAAATAAAATCATACTTATTTCAGAATCAAGCTCTTCCTGAGACTTGAAAATAAAAGTTGCAACACTGGCATTTCCATGCACCCTGATATATTCCCCAATGGCGAATATGGTGTCGATATCAACAGAACTCAACTCGGTTTCCTTAAAACGGTAACACGAGGAAGAAAAATTATAGTGGTCAGACAACCAATACAAGGGAAACTTCCCTTCCACATCTTCAGAATCAGAAGCGTTGAGAAACCAAGCTTCCTTGCCGAGATATGCAGAAACCTTAAAGAACTTCTCTTTCAAGTTCTTAAAGGACTTAGAATAGACGTGAAAAAGCTTCTGACCAGCAACACCCCGGAGAGTAACCCAACCTTTCCGTTCTGGTGGTTCGCGGCCAGTTCGAGGTATAATAGCTTGAAAGAAGAAAAAGAAAACGGAAACAAAGGAAGGTAGGGCTAAATAGGCACAAAAACGCTAAAAGGCTTTAACAAAACCCCAGCGGTTGGGATGAAGCTGGATGGGAGCTATGTGGAGATGGTTCAAAACACAGATCTGGAATTCGGTCAAGGGAAACCTAATTTTGAGTTGAGTAACCAGATCTCGGTAGAAAAACAAAAAGCAAGGCTCATCCGAGTTCCTCCCAGAGAAAACCGGCTCATCTTCACGTGGAGAAACTATATCATAATTCTCCAACTTCCCAATAAGGAGCCCAGACACATCGTCCACACTCATGTCAGATGTAGTGTTTAAAACTTCGTAAGTTACCCAAGGAAATTGGGCTACTAAGGCGGCAGAAGGAGATTCAGAATCTGACTCAGCAGAATGACTCCTCTACAATCTCTGGTGGAGATGACACCACAAATACCTAAAACAAGAGAAAAACTTAATCAGAAGGACAAAATGGGCATAACTGAATAAAAAAAACTACTAGATGAAGAATCACTAGAAGATGAAGAAGTAGATTTGTCCGAGAACGTGATCGGGTCATCTACCTTACCAGATGCTGAGGTAGATCCCGGAACATCTCCATGCCAGCAACTAGCCAAAGTAGACTCGACTAAAGAGTCACATCCTTTCTCAATGAGTTTGGAGCTCAAAAAGACACAAGAATAACATGGGCCGACTTTGGATTGGGGAGACTTTGGAAGAACTCGGGTGACTGATCACATATCGAGATCTGGGTTAGAAGTTACACTGGAAGGGTTCAAACAAGTTTGGGGAAAATACTGGGAAACACATCTGCTTGCAGAAAGACGACTCCTACCTTGTCAGGAAGAACCACTACCTCGGCTCTCACCTCGACCCCGACTAGACAACCCAGATCTATTTTTGTATCTACCACCGCGATAACCGCGAAGCATGGCTTCGCGTTCTTCTTCTTCAGTTCTCGGAATCCCCCAGAACCAAAATCGAACCCAGGAGGGACCTTCTTTAACAACTCAGACTCTTCCTCCTCCTTCCCCTCATAATGCAAAACTAAAGAAGGAGGTTTTTCCTCCCTCATTATGACAAATATTGAAACGACAACAAATTCAAAATAACGATGAAAAAAATGACAGATAGTTGAGGGAAATGCAAAGTAAATACCAAAGGTTAAAGAATATGCATTTTTACAGAAACACAAATCACTGATGAAACAAGGAAAAAGGCAACCAACAAATGATCTACCAGAATGACATATGACAAACAAAAATTCAAAACAGAAACGATGAATATCCAGAAATCAAACGGCCAAATGAGAAAAACTGAAGAGGAAAAGAAGAGAAGTTCGAAGGTAAACAAAGATACCTGAATAGAAGAAGTGAAGTTCAAAAGTGTATGAAAAGCACGTATGTAGATGCTACCACTCAAAGAAATTGCACAAAGAAGAACTTATGTAGGATAAACAAAGTAAAAAAGAAAGAATGAAACGTATGAAAGTTTATATAATGGTAGTGGTAACCGCAGCGATTACGAATTGCAAAGGTCAGGGGCATTCTAGTCATTACACACTAAAAGTAATGATTAGACGCTTGAAACGACCCATTCAATAAATGCACACGAAATGCGAAGACGGCACAAAATGGCTGCAACACGCTAATGAATAAGACAAGCACCTCGTGTCAAAATGAAATGATTATCAGCAGAAAAGCCGGCATAGGAGAATAAGAACCCACAACTGGGATATAGGCACTAAACAAACAAGCACGAAGATGTGAATCCGGGTTGTAGGAGCGAAGAGCTTGGGGGCAACTCGCCAGTTAGATCCCAAACAGCTCAAGTCCATACACAACCCGATTAAAAGAAACATATACAGTATCTTACCGGTTGTCTAATCAACCCGTGAGATAAAGGGCAGTGAAGTACTATTTCCCGTTCCATCTAGAAAATTTTGAAGCTCAGAACATATGCATAAAGAGTTCAAGAGAACTTAGGCATCCTCGACAAAAACTCGGGTTAAGGCAAAAAGAAGTTCACCTTGGCAACCCGGACACCCAGGCAGCCTGGCTGAGGGGCAACTATTATGGACCCATACAAGGGGCCTATTGACTGACAGACCCAACAAGGGACAATCTAAGATTTAAATCTAGCATAACTACGGAAGGATATATCAAGGATACCAATCCTAATATGACAACATGACAAATGGGTCTGGGTCGCCATCAGAGGTACTAAAGGTCCATCAACTACTACCCACAGGTAAACCTTATATATAAGAGGTAAAACCTACAGGTATGTTACGCTCTCTCTCTCTCTCTTACTGTTATGCTGTCACTGTGTGCACACACACACACCCTTTGGCAAAGCCATTATTCCTTTATTGTGCAGAGTGATCTGCTTGACTCAAGGGTATCTCCTTCGTAGATACTTTGGTGAGAGCACGAGATTCAAGATCAACATACTAGTCCATTGGACTAGACATCTCGTCTCCAAGACAGAATATAAATTAAAATTAAATTAAATGACATATAGCAGAGTAATTTTTAAATTTAAATAATTAACAACATTTATGAGATTACATTTTGATCTCTGGTTAGGGTAAACCCTTTTTTTAATAATATTATTCTATATTCAAGTATTGTGACCATGCTCAAATATTTTCTCTTCTTCCATTTCAAAATCAAAGTTACATATAATTGCATAACTGACCGCAACATTAGTTTCAAATGCCAACAAACATTATACCAATTTTTCTTCCGAAAAACAAATTATAACAATTTAATTTCAAATATGAGCAAGCGTCAAAAAGGGATCCATCAAGAATTTAGTTGATGCAATATGCGCTACTATCATTATGAATTCATTTGAAGTTAATTATATTATTTTAAACCCAATTAAGTCATTAAAAATTCCTGTTTTGTTATGTGATTATTCATTAGTTATTACTCATTTTAACAAATGAATTAAATTAGAGAGTAACTGAATAAGTCAATAATGAGAGATACAATAGCTTCACTTTTTTTTTTATTTTTTTTTGTTCTTAGATGCATTTGTTATTAAATATTTGACTATCTGAATGCATATATAGTCAAGTCCACATTTTTATAAATCTTAATTGGGTCGGAAACTGACTTTTTCTTTACCACAAGTTTTCGACTTGCTTGAGACTACAATAAGTTTAAGGGTCTGTTTGGTCTGACGTATAAGGCATGATAGTATGAGCTTATACTATATATTATGACATTTTCAGTTGTTTGGTGTGACCATCGTATAGCATAGGCTTATACAGCAGAATCCCTTAATACATCAAAACGATGTATAACTTAATCCAACCTAAGGGGGATAAGGCCTGATAAGAGGTTAGTGTATTAACATCGTTGACCAGTGCAATTCTCAAAAATTAATATATTATTTTAATATTAATATATTAAAATAAAATTAATTTTTCAATATATTAATTTTTAAAATATTGAATATTTTTATTTTTATAAAATTTAATTTATGTTTTGAACACACTGATCAATAAATTTTTATAAAAATTAATATCATATGATATTTTTTGAAGAATTATATAAATTTTTTATTAAAAGATATTTTTATCCTATATAGTATTATACAGTGTATTACCAAATATTAGATGATATTATCTTATACAATATATTATTTTATATAATATCGTGTCAAATGCTGAATAATATTAAAATTGAATCAGATCTCTTATATAATCATGCCTTATAATATCAGGTCATAAATTATCAGACTTTATCCTATATTATACGCCCAACATCTCCTAACAAATATAAAGCCCACCGCATTATAGAAATAGAGCTTCATCCCATAAGCTGTAACTTTTATTTTATACATTTCCGCAAAGCGTAAATGTGAGACTGACATTACTTCAAAAAAGGAGGCACGATACTACCATTTTTGGAGGTAGTACTTCAGTCAACTCCTAAAGTTTCTTCTTTCACCGAAGCCTTCCACTGATTTCCAATTTTCCATTATCAAATTGGCTTTTCGGCAAATGGACGAATGTGTATAAATAAATTATGCACTCTTTAAATACCTGGTCCGGCCATCGACTCGGTCGAGGTCATGGATTATGGAGTCACGGGTTCAACCAGAGGGTTACAGGGTCAGTTTGCTGTCCCGGTTTATAAATTAAAAAAATAAATATATATACTATATAAAAAATTCAAAAAAATCAAATCACCAATCATTAAAGATTCATAATATGTGTACTAAAAAAAAGATTCAAAATATACTTAACATGATTCAACCAATTACATCCACAAGTCAATATTCACAAGCTAATCAAAGTATCAAACTATAAAAGTATAAAACACATATTCCAATAGAGTTAATGAAAAGTTATTTCATCAAACTCAGACCATTCTTATCCTTCTCATGTACATACAACAGTAAGCGAAAGGAAATCCCTTATCTAATAGAGAATAACATAGGAGAGGCGGCGACACGACAAATTAACAGTGGGAAGAGAAGAACCAGCAGGGTGGAGGAGATCACCGGATCAGGGAGACTGATTCTGGGTCTGGGAGAGAAGATCAGAAGAGAAGAAAAAGAAGAATGATTCAGATTTCAGATCTAGTTCTAAATTTAGGTACAAACGAGTTTTTTTTTTTACACATCGAACGATGTTATTTCATGTATAATTTAAAAAAAAAATTGTTGTAACTCCTTTGACCCCTCTGACCCGGGAGTCACGGATTCAACCGAGAGATTTCGGAGGTTAGAGGGATCAATGTGCAAGTATGGTCAAGAGTCAATCTCTAGTCAAACTAGGCTCATATTAACCAAAAGTTTGCATCAAGATCATAAAGAACACATTAAAATGACTTAAGCATTGAAATACAATGAATTTCCGATATTTATAGAAATTACAGAAATGCCATTAGTTCCACAAAATCATAATTATTAGTGCAATGACATCTTATTATCATCAAAACATGAAAAATATGGTATCAAGACATTATCAAAGCATTTAAAATACTTATCCGATCTATATTTTACAAGTATGAACAATAAATGAACATGGATAAGAAAAAGTAATATGTTAGAAGGTTATACAATCCTAATTCCAATTTTAGCTTCTCAAATTGATCTTTCGGAAATGAATTAGTAAATATATTTGCTAATTGAGCGTGTGATTCTACAAATTCCATATTGACATCTTCTTTTTGAACCTGATCTCTAATGAAATGATGTCTAATATCTATGTGCTTTGTCCTAAAATACATGATAGGATTCTTTGTCAAATTGATCTCACTAGTGTTATCACATTTAGGGCTCGTTTGGTGGACAAGATAGGATAAGGGTAGGATATGATATGGGGCTGATAAGGGTAGGATATGATATGAAGCTGATAAGCCTATATCATGTCATGTGTTTGATGAACCTGATTAGCAATCTCATAAGATTATGTAGAAGGAGAAAGTAAAAATAAAAAATAAAATATAATGCAATAAATATAAATATATTAGGTAGCGTGAGGATATATTGGGTAGCGTTAGGATATATTGGGTATCCAATATTGGTATCCTATCCTATTGAATCCTAACCCAGCTCTCCCTATAGAATAAGAAATCGTGTATTGGATAGGATAAAATGAACAATAGGATAAGCTAATCATATCCTATTGACCCACCAAACAAGAGATAACTATCTTCTTTATCAGGTGCTCCAAACAGGCCCCTTAATTGGTATGTGAGTAAGGGATAAGCCATAGTCTTGAAATTGTTGCTTCATCCACAAAGCTTAAGCAACACAATTTCTTGCGGCTACATGTTCCGCTTCTGCGATTAATAAAGCAACACTCACTTGTTTTTTACTACGCCAAGAGACTAGAGCATTCTGATGGGACAAAAATTCATTCCCATCTGTTTCATTTTTCAATGTGGAATGCCAGTTGTTCCGCCCCATTTTAGTTAGTTTAGTTTAAATATTAGTATAAATATAATCAATTTTAGTTTGCTAGAAGGAACGACCTACAACATGGAAAGTAGAAGAATAAAAGGGTAAAACAAGATAAGATCAAGTTGTCCCTATCTCATTCCACTAACGGTTGATTTATGATTTTGCAGTCAACTCTAAAAAGCAAAAAGGACACTACAGAGCACGATAGAGCAGACAAAGTACAGTGCAATGCACACAGCAAAGCAGACAAAGGACAACGTGACAAGGAGCAAAGCAGGCGACCAGTTGCTGCACCAAGTTCAGAAGATCTGTCCTCGAGAATCATGCAAGAAGATAGATCGACCTTGTCCCCATATGGGAAAATCAATGCACATCGTCTGATCAAGCTAGAAGGAGGCAACCTTCATCCAACAATGCAGGAAACAACTCCAGTTAATCACCAGATTACCATCGTCTCACCCTGCCTATAAATAGAAGATCAAACAAAGAGCAAAAATAGTTTTGAAGTCTGGGAATCCTTAGCTGCAATGTTGACATAACTAGCTTCTGCTCACCAAGTTTTTAGCATAAAAAACACCTATATCTTCTCTACACACCATTAAGTCTCTTCTCAAGCAGAGAACATTATCTCTCCACTTTATTTTTAGTGTTATATGTTGAGTTTTAAAGTCTTTGAGTTTGTAACTGCTTTTCTACCAATTCGTCTTCATCGATTTATATCTCGGGTTATGGGATTTCAAGTCGTTAAGATTATGTATACATTTTCAGCCATGTCCTTAAACATGAGCTAACTTCTTTTTGGAATGCTGTAACTATGAAACTGTTAAATCACTATCTTTGAAATTCTCTTACTAAACCTTTGGGATTTCTATTGTTTAAGTGTTTTAATATCTTGTATCAACTGACCTTGAGCATGACTGACAAAGGAACTTCCAAAAAGGGAGGGATTTCATATAGCTAAACAATAAGAGGAAGGTGAGAAATGTAGTAACACTCTCACTAGTCACCTTAGGAATAATGGGCCACTTCGTTCACGAAGGTTCTGTACCGAGTCATCGTTGGGAATAAAGTCGCCATAGGAATATGGGACTTCATATACCATTTAGCCCATAAGCTAAGGAATCAGAATTGACATTTTAGATACCTGCACAAATTCATTGGGCAAGTCTTGAGCCGAGATTTTAATTGGATTAACAGTGGATTAATGGATCTATTCCCTTTCTTTAATTTATTGTTCTGTTCATCACACCACCGTGTTAATCTTTGCTAAATCTCACTTTACTTTTTTGCATTATTTTGTTTCGCACCACACACCTCAACCAATCATTCCTATGGTCTATTGTTCCTCCTTTTATTAGGAAGGACTTGAGTATATAACGACGTGAGGAATTCTTTGAAGTAAACTAAACCATTTGTCACAAGGGAACACTCTTGGAATACTTGGGAACGTTAACCAGGACAGTTCAATACGGTTAGCCTATTCTTTTCATTCTTTAACACAGCTTAAAATATTGGTTAGCAATACTTTCTCTGTGATCATATTTTCATGAGTACAAAATATGTAGAATTAGGTTTTCACTTCGTCCGAGATCATATTTTAGCCAACACCATCTCCCTAGCTTATGTGGGTTCAGATTCTCAATTTGCGGACATCTTCACCGCAGCAATAGGGAAGTAGTTCTTTCTTATACCATCCTTCTCAACTTGGGTATTTAATGTCTTCATGCTCAAAATTGAGGAAGAGTATTGAAGATTATGGATAAGCACAAACGATAAGATGACGATGTTCGTAATTATATTAAATTCTAGTGCACGTTTACTGTAATTACGTAGAGATAAGGCCAAATTCAAATTTCTTCTTGTTTGTAAATATTCATATTCCTATTCAGTTAGTTAGAGTTTGTTTTCATATAGGTCTATATATATGTGTGTGTCTTGCAACATAATGAATATCATCTTTTCGATTCCAAAAGTTTATTAAAGACCTCATCTGCGTGTGATCCACACATTCAACCTTAAGAAGTTTTCCTGTCATCAACTACTAAGGAATAAATCTATATTAATTACTATCACGCACGTAAGTTTAACAAGGTAAGATAGGCCTAAAATAAATAAATAAATCATCCTTGGCATATTTCTTCTCCATTAACACATTTTTATAAAATTAAAACATTGTCAATTACCTAGTGTGAACTCTTAAATAATGTCCATGATGTTTTTCAAAAAGGGAAATTGATAAAAACGTTGAACAATAATAGTTCTTTCTCGCGGACCCCATTTTCTTTTGTTCAAGATTTTGTTCATGTAATCTTACATATTTGTAGCTTTATATTACAAAATTTCAATTTTTTATTATTAAACTTAGGGAAAAATGTTTCTGCAGTCACTGCAAATAATTTATCTGCATTTTTTCCTAAAACGACGTTGTTTTGGTATTGAAATCTTAAGAAATTATAAATATAAAGACTATTATAAACTTGAAATAAATTAAAATTACAAAAATACCATGATTTCCGTCCCAAAACGACGTCGTATTGGGCTTACTGCAGATTACTTATCTGCAGTAAACGCATAAAAAGCGAACCCTTAAACTTATATAACTTTTCATAAAATCATATTAGTTTTCAAAAAATTATTTATTTCTATTTTTTTAAATACCTAATGTTAAAAAACTTTTCTTTTTTAAAACGAAGTCCACACAACAAGATGTCATTATCAGATATAGGAGTCTTTGAGAAAGAAACAAAGACCAAAAACAGTGAGCTTGGCCACTAATCATTTGGTCATCCCTTTCATCAGCCTCCAACAACTCCATTGCATTGCAATAGAATAATACCATAAAGCTCTTTCTGATTTTTTCTCACATGCCTACTTGTTTGAACGGTGCCATTGCTTCATAGAAAATTTGAACTTACATTTAACCTCATACGATAATGTTGAAGATTATCTTTCTTGATAAGTTCCCACATCAAACAAGAAGAAAGCCTGGTCAAACTTAATTTAATTCTGAATAAGGATACTATAAATAAATTACCAAATTTACAGCACTGTGTGTAAAGAAACCAAGGGCTGTGATTTTGATTTATGGTATTTGGTGAGAGGAAAAACCCAATTTCAAAATTGGCTGGTCACAAAATGAGCCGAGGTTTTGAGGAAGGGTGCACTCAAACTTTCTTTTCTTTTCTTATAATTTTTTTTTTTTTTTTGGTCTTTTGGCAAAACAGCTAACATAACTCTATAAAAACGTATTTATTAACAATTTTCCAAAACGTATTACAAAAAATTTTGACATCAAATTCTAACAGTTGATTTTCGTGAATATCACAGTTATAATTTATGGGATCAAATTTCTTAATAAATTTATAATTATTAGATTGACAGAAATCAACGGTTAAGATTTGGTGTCTGTGTCAAAGAATCTTATCCTCTTTAAATATATTTTAAATTTTATTTATTTATACTGTGAATATATTGAAATTTACTTTAATCTCACCAAATTTAAAATAATTTTATATATTATTTTTAAATAATTATTAAATGTTAAACTGATATATAATTTATATTTTTATTTATTTGATTTAAAAATATATATTTTTTAAATTAGTGTATTTATATAATGAAATTAAGATAAATTTGTAAGTAAAATGTCGTGTTCTTGTATACTAACAGGAAGTAGGGTGTTAACGGGCCGAGCCGAGCTGAGCTTTGGTCTTAAAAGGTTAAGCCTGTGTTTAAATGTGTCAGCCTGACCAAGCCTGTTACCTGTTAAAAATATTATTATCGGCTTGTGACCTGACTTATTTACAAAAAAAAGCCTGATTTAGCCTGTTTAAAAAAAATAAAATAACAAAAATTTATTCAAACAGAATATACAATCAACAACATTAGTAATTCCATAAATATCATAAATTCAATGTATATCCAACAACATAATATAGAACAAAATTATTCAAAAAAGTCTATTTAACCAATAAAATAGGGTGAAATGGATTGACAAGAAAGAGAGGCTATTACAAGTAGTATAAAAAATATAAAATAAAAATAAAAAATAATATACTAGGCCAGTCGGGAGGCTCTAAGGCCGAGTTTTTAAATTGGAGCCTCAAGCCTTTATACACGTTCAAGCCTGGTGCCAATAACTAATTTTAGACATGTAAGCTCAGGCCTTCACGAGCCGAGCTAAAGGCCCCTGAAAGGTCCCCGGCTCGTTTAGCACCCCTAACTGGAAGTATAGAGTTTAACTATTAAAAATAAGAGAAATACTACTCTAATTTTACATGAGATAGTTATCTCATTTCCACTCACTTCGAAAATCGCATCCCTTCTTTTTTTCTTTTTCTTTTTTGGTTTTTAATGATGGGCTCCACTTAAACTCTCTCTATAGCATGAGAGAACTACTCTCATGTAACATAAGACTAATATTTCCCTAAAAATAAAACATAATTAAGTAATTTGTCCAAATATTTTCAAAGAAGTTAAACGTATATAAAATTATAAATAATGAAAGGATCAAAATGATATGTAACGAAAGGGGGGAGTCCTACATTTCTCCAAAAATAAAAAATAAAAAAAAAATGCTAAAGGGGGTGGGTACTGTGGACGTAGCTATATTCTTCCACGCCAGTGCCGCCACCAAGTACGGATGAATGCTCACCCTTCGGTTTTAATGCATGTAAAAAATCCAATTTGAAAGTTGACGTCGTTTATGTTGCAGCGACATTGATATGGGATATGAGACATGATATGATACAATACATCAATAAGTTAATTATAAAAAATGTCATATTTTGACACGTTAGAACACATTTTGATATTAAATAATATTTTTAATATATATAATATAATTTATATTTAATACATAAAATAATCCACAATAAGTCATATAACCAATCAAATATTCAAATTCTTATAAAACAAAAGTAATTTTTCGTACCTTGTTAATGTTTTATTTGAAATTCCATAACAGAAAAAATTGACTTATAAATTAATTTTTCAATTTTAGTTAATAAAATAAAATTTAAAACTTAAAAAAAAAAGTGTCGGATGCTTGTCGAAGCGTTGACCACGTGTCAGAAACACGGTCGGAAACACGTGTCGAAGCGTTGACTGAATGTCCCAAAATGTTGACCGCGTGTCGAACGCATTCTTGGTTGCCATTCAGAAAAACATTCAGCCCACTGTACGAATTAAAATAAGAAATAATTTTATCGCTTACATACATATAAAAGTGTGTGAAATTTTTTTTTTTTTTTCTTCTCTTCACATGACCCTATATAGGCCTTATACACTTTTATCTCCTACAAAATGAATTTTCTCCCTATTATAATATTTATTATATTGAACTTATATTTTACAATTAAGAGTTGAATTAGTTTTCTATCAAATTTTTCTATGTTACAAAATCATATTTTTCACCAATAATTTTCATGGCATTTCTAGCTCTAACACATCATAATACATCATTCTAAAACCTTATCCTCTAATACACATTTTCCGTTTGAACTCTCTAACATCACACATCAACAATTCAAGGTCTAGGGTTCATAAATATGATCTACAAATTTAACCATGGAAATGATGTAGAAACATACTCACAATCAAGGCTTGATACTCCTCCAAGACTTATCCAAGCAATGGAAGGCCAAATGACTCTATGAACATCAAAACCCCCACCAAATTCGTGACTGAAAATTGCCCATAACTCACCAATGAGAGGGTTTCAAGGTTAATGGATACCACCAATGTGTTTGGAAGGTTGTTTCCAACAAATTTCAACTAAAAAATCAATTGATTTGGTTAAGAAATGATGGATTTAGAAGGAAATGAAATTTGAATGAAAAATGTCCAAGGGAGGGGGCTGGTCGGTTTTTCAAGAGAGAG
Source organism: Gastrolobium bilobum (assembly GCF_033153095.1). Taxonomy (NCBI): domain Eukaryota; kingdom Viridiplantae; phylum Streptophyta; class Magnoliopsida; order Fabales; family Fabaceae; genus Gastrolobium; species Gastrolobium bilobum. The sequence continues at coordinate 139,485 of NW_026895487.1, forward strand.
AAGGTGAGATGAAAGTGATAGTGAATAGTGAATAGCTTAGGTGTTTAAGTGACTTTAAGTGAGGTGGATCCCACCGCCACCTCACACGATTTAAAACTAATCCGAATTTTTACTAAACGTCCGTAAATTCACAACCTACTTAGAAACGCTAATTTTTAATATTCACCATTGTCCTTTAATTATACTTGATCAGATGAATCCTGACTTTTTCGGTCGTTCGGAGAAAACGCTGTTTTAAGCTGTTGCGCGCGCCGTTGGCACGCTTCCCCAAACTAACTTATTTCCATCAGATTTGATCAGCAATCATATTTTCTAGTTCTATAGACCATTTATAACTCATATTTAAAACTTAGAGCTCAAAACTCAATCGACACGTTTTACGGTGCAATCGTTCGCGGTATTTTTACCCGGTAAAAACACTATTCACTAATTTTCTGAAACTTGCCTAAACACTCAAATTTTCGTTCTGAATCCATTTCCAGGGTTATTTTTACCATCTGAGACCTTCTACTCAATTTTTATCTTCCTAGGGTTACGTGTTGGCTAATTACCGTTTTGCCCTTTCTTTGATTTTGGCTTAATCTTCAGGATTTTCACTAATTCTTCACTTAATTACTCATTTAATATTTTAATACTTAATTTAGAATTGCGAGGTGTTATATTCACCCCACCTTTTAAAATTTTGTCCGCAAAATTAATTCATACCTGTCCGCTAACTCAGGATACAGCCGGAGAATCTCATCCTCCCGCTCCCAAGTAGCCTCCTCAGGTGTACGTCCTTCCCACTGAATCTTTAACATTGGAATAACTTTGCATCTAAGCTTCTTTTCACTGCTGTCGAGAACATCAATAGGACCTACGGGAGTCTTTAAATTCTTCCGAATTTCAATATCATCCGGTATCACCACATGTGATTCATCCGGAATATAAAGCCGCAACTGCGATACATGAAAATACCTTGCAAATTTGACAAATGTGGGAGAAAGACAAGCTGATAGGCCACTAATCCCACTCTTTTCATTATCTGATATGGCCCAATAAATCAGATAGCCAAAATTCACACTTTGACGGCTTCGCATAGGGGTGTTCATAAACCGATCCAAACCGATTCAAACCGCAGAAACCGAACCGAAAAACCGAAAACCGAAAACCAAAAAACCGAAAACCGAAAAAAATCGAAAAAATTTACTGGATTGGATCGGTTTTCGGTTTGGATGTTGAAAACCGATCCAAACTTATTTTCTACCAAATTGGGCCTATCCCAAATAATAGCCCAAAGTTATAAATCCACCCATTTGCCCATCAGCTTTGAAGTGAAACGCAAAAAAATTCTAAACCTAATCCATCCAAACTTACGCTCTGGCAGTGGCATCTGTGGGTAAGGGTCTTGCCGTTGTCTTGCTCTCTCTCTTCTCAGTCACTCACGCTCTGGCACTGGGTAGCATATCTCTTTCTTCTCAAAAATCAACGTTTGTCTCTTCCGTTAAACAACCAAATAAACATATAACAAAGGTACTGTAACACTTGATTTTATTTGCATCAAGGGCATGATAAAGGTATAGCAAAGCAGATTTCTAAATTTCTTCCCATTATTCGTGTGATGAAGCAATAATATTTTCCTTCATTTTTCGTTGGTTTCAAACAATCGCCTGTTATTCTGTGTGGTTGTGACATAACATTTTTTTCTCTAAAAAAATCTATAGAATCATTTATCTGAAGAGATGGTGTATTGAAATGTTTATTTTTCTTGTTTTATTATCTAAAAATACAATGTAAAAATGGTGCGAAAATATTATGGGTTGAAAACCCAATTTCTTCGATTCTTACCACACCAAGAGGGGCACAAGTTGAGCCATCAGATATAGACTTAAGGACACAAACATAACAGCGGTAGAAATAAGATTAAGAAGGGAGGGGTTTATGAGAAAAGATAGGGGAGGGGTTTGAAACATCCTCATTTTTTCTAAAAATAATTCTTATAAGTTTTGTTTTTTTGGCTTTTCAAAAAACCGAAAACCGATCCAATCCAAACCGAAAAAAATTGGATCGGATTGGATCGGATTTGAAAAAAAATTCAAACCGATCGGATGGTGTAATGACCAAACCGAAGGAATTGGATCGGATGGTTTTTTGCTTCAAAACCAATCCAATCCAGACCGCGAACACCCCTAGCTTCGCATACAACTTTTTATCCTTTAATATCTGCAATACAGTCCGCAGATGCTCACTATGCTCCTCTCAACTCTTAGAATATATCAAGATATCGTCGATGAACACAATTACAAACTGATCCAAATACGGTTTAAAGATACGATTCATATAGTTCATGAACACCGCCGGGGCATTTGTAAGCCCAAAAGGAATCACCTGATACTCGTAGTATCCGTATCTAGAACGGAATGCCGTTTTAGGCACATCCTCCGGCTTAATCCGAATCTGATGGTATCCGGATCGGAGATCAATCTTAGAAAACACACAGGCATCCCTCAACTGATCCAACAAATCATCAATACGCGGCAATGGGTACATGTTCTTAATCGTAACTTTATTCAATTGCCGGTAGTCAATACACAGTCTCATGCTTCCATCCTTCTTTTTCACAAAGATTACCGGTGCTCCCCACGGAGACACACTCGGTCTGATAAAATCCTTTGCAGACAGCTCCTCAATATGTTTCTTCAACTCAGCCAACTCAAGTGGCGACATCCGGTATGGAGCCAAGGAAATAAGCCCCACACCAGGCATCAATTCAATCGAGAATTCAATCTCTCTCTCAGGTGAAAATTCTGGTATCTCATCAGGGAACACATCCACAAACTCATTAACCACCGAAATAGTAGAAATCTCAATCTCCTTACCACCCACCAATCCACCCAAGAAAATATAACCCTGATCTCCAACCTTCAAGGCTTTAACAGCTTGACACATAGATAAAAAGGGAGACGGAGTGACCGAGGGTTTCTCATGAGACAATATTAACCTCTTGCCGCAACAATCAATCATTGCGCAGTTTTGAGACAACCAATCCATGCCCAATATCAAATTAATAGAGGCCAGGGGCAAGATAATCAAATCAATAGTGTAGCCCCTGCCTTCATAGACAAACCCAACCTCTTTACAAATAAATGAGGAATCACTAACCTCTCATGTAGCAGTAGTAATACGCATAGGGGAAACATCCGTGATACTCTTAACCCCAATCCTTTTGCCACATATTCAGCCACGAACAAATGTGTCGCCCCCGAATCAAACAAAACAAACAGTTTAATATTTGAGATAAAAATTGTACCTTTAACCAGATTAGGTGCCTTCTCTGTTTGCTGCACATTGGTAGTATAGACACGCCCAACCGTAGGGACAGATGACAAGGCCTGCAGATTCGCAGCCTGGCCAGTATTACTGTAACAAGTGTTGGCATGATGCCCAACCTTACCACATTTAAAACAAGAATTTGGAGCCACAACACATGGTCCCTAATGAAACCTCTTACACTTGTCACATCTACGATTAGAATTTCTATCATTTAATCCGCTCCTCTGACCACCACCCCTCTTGAACTTCCCCGGAGGCTGCCTTACCTGCAACCCCCTACCTCTATTATTATTCTGATGGTAGCCACCTCTGTTATTATTACCTGGAGGACCAGATGTCCTCGAAGAACCAGATTTCAGATATCTGCTATAAACACTTTCAACTCGTTTGCACTGGGTCACTAGATCTGCAAAATTTCTCACAGCAGTATTGGACATCCTCTTAGAAATTTTCTCATTCAAACCTCTCTGAAACTTAGCATACAGAAACTCAGGAGTCGGCAGTACACCCCCATAATTTCCAAACTTCACTAATTCATTGAATTTAGCCACATAAGCATCAACAATCATGGTACCCTGTACCAATTTCTCAAACCCCCCTCCCCTGTTTAGCTTCCCGGACATCCCTGGGAAAATACTCTTCATGGAATAGTCTCTCAAATATAGCCCAAGTAATTTCTTCTCCCTGAATAGTAAAAAGGCGAGATGCATTGTACCACCATTCGTGGGCATCCCCCTCGAGCATGTAAACAGAATACACTAATCTCTGGGGATCCTGACACCTCATAACCTGGAATATTTTCTCCATACCCATCCACCAGGTAGTCACAACCTTCGGGTCCCTTGACCCCTGAAATGCTGGTGGTTTATGCTTTCTGAAAGAAAGGAGCCTCTTCTCATCAGTACCAACAAATACTTGCCCAGCAACCCCAGACGACTAAGCAACAACAAACGGATCCACAGAAGGCTCTAGTGTGATGACTAGCCTCGCCAGACTGACGACTAGCACCACTCCCCTCCTGGTGAGGTGTAACAGAGGGCGTACGAGTGTGAGTCTCCGTAGCCATATGTGGAGGAGAATCATCCCTCGTGTTCCGAGCCCTATCTTCCCTCATCTCATTCATGAAGGCATGCATCATATCCTGATTGTTTTTCATCAGGGTCTCGGTCATATTTCTATTTGCAGCAGTCTCTTCCTGCAAAGCATTAAGAACTACAGTAATAGGATCTGGTGCGGCTAGACGACCTGCACCTCGAGTTCCACGGCGACCTCGTGCCCTACTCATGATATCTGTACATGTAACACAAAAGAATGAGCTGATCAGACCCACACTGAGGAATCACATATACATTAATCATAAACTCACAGATAGCTATGCAACACAAAATACAGTTATGCATTATCAGAGTTCCCTAACAAAACTGCTCTGATACCATAAAATGTAACAGCCCGTTGTACACCGGTATTGTTAACATTAATTATGATATTAAGCGCAGTTACAATCACATCAATTCATTTATAAAAATGTGAATAAACTTTTTCCGTTATTACGCGAGTATTTTAAACAATAAAAAGCGTAATAATTAATAGCTGTGACCATAACTGTAAACTCTTGCGGAATACTTGTTTAAACTATTTTTATATCTTATTTTACTCAAAACAAGACACTAAGGGGTTCCCATAAACCCACTTAGCTAATTTCTTGATTTTACGTTTTCCACTCATCCGAACATGGTTCGGTTAATATTTTTCTGTGGACACACCGCACAAAACCAGTCCTTCCTATTTAGCTATCTTTTTTTCTTACTTAAATACCTTTTCAATGAACCATCACACGAGTCATTTCGACCTCGTTTTCTCCGGATATCGCCGTTTGAAGTTGGACAAGCAAAACTGCCAACCAACCCCAAAACAGCTCCAAGTTGTCAAATTTGCACGATATTTTTCATGTATTGCAGCTGCGGCATTATATTCCGGATGAATCACATGTGATCTTACCGGATGATATTGAAATTCGGAAGAATTTAAAGACTCCCGTAGGTCCTATTGATGTTCTCGACAGCAATGAAAAGAAGCTTAAAAGCAAAGTTATTCCAATGTTAAAGATTCAGTGGGAAGAATGTACACCTGAGGAGGCTACTTGGGAGCGGGAAGATGAAATTCTCCGGCTGTATCCTGAGTTAGTGGACAGGTATGAGTTAATTTTGCGGACAAAATTTTAAAAGGTGGGGTGAATATAACACCTCGCAATTCTAAATTAAGTATTAAAATATTAAATGAGTAATTAAGTGAAGAATTAGTGAAAATCCTGAAGATTAGGCCAAAATACAAAGAAAGGGCAAAACGGTAATTAGCCAACACGCAACCCTAGGAAGATAAAAATTGAGTAGAAGGTCTTAGATGGTAAAAATAACCCTGGAAATGGATTTAGAACGAAAAATTGAGTGTTTAGGCAAGTTTCAGAAATCAGTGAATAATGTTTTTACCGGGTAAAATACTGCGGTACAATTGCACCGTAAAACGTGCCGATTGAGTTTTGAGCTCTATTTTTTAAATATGAGTTATAAATGGTCTATAGAACTAGGAAATATGATTTCTGATCAAATCTGATGGAAATAAGTTAGTTTGGGGAAGCGTGCCAACGACGCGCGCAATAGCTTAAAACAACGTTTTCTATGAACGACCGGAAAACTCAGGATTCATCTGATCAAGTATAATTAAAGGACAATGGCTAATATTAAAAATTAGAGTTTCTAAATAGGTTGTGAATTTACGGACGTTTAGTGAAAATTCGGATTAGTTTTAAATCGTGTGAGGTGGCGGTGGGACCCACCCCACTTAAAGTCACTTAAACACCTAAGCTATTCACTATTCACTATCACTCTCATCTCACCTTCTTTCTCTTGAAAAACCGACCAGCCCCCTTCCCTTGGACATTTTTCATTCAAATTTCATTTCCTTCTAAATCCATTATTTCTTAACCAAATCAAGTGATTTTTGTGTTGAAATTTGTTGGAAACAACCTTCCAAACACATTGGTGGTATCCATTAATCTTGAAACCCTCTCATTGGAGAGTTATGGGCAATTTTCAGTCACGAATTTGGTGGGAGTTTTGATGTTCATGGAGTCATTTGGCCTTCCATTGCTTGGATAAGTCTTGGAGGAGTATCAAGCCTTGATTGTGAGTATGTTTCTACATCATTTCCATGGTTAAATTTGTAGATCATATTTGTGAACCCTAGACCTTGAATTGTTGATGTGTGATGTTAGAGATCTCAAATGGAAAATGTGTATTAGAGGATAATGTCTTAGAATGATGTGTTAGAGCTAGAAATGCCATGAAAATTATTGGTGAAAAATATGATTTTGTAACTTAGAAAAATTTGAGGTGTCATGACTTTGAAATTTGAAAATGTGTTGGGATTGGATTGGTGAGTTGTTGTATGGTTGTATGCTGATATAATGGAATTGTATGAGGAGTAGAGTGGTTAAAATTGAATGAAAACCCTTTGGAATTGCGTAGGTGACAATTCGGCCATGTAGGGAATTTTAAGGAATTGATGTTGTTGGCATGGCTTGGATGATGTATCATGTGTTAAATGGTATTTAGATGGGTTGTGTGGTGGTTTGAAGGTTGAAGGATCGATGAAAAATAATTAAGGGTGTTAAGTGCCATAAAGGATCCTAGAGCGAAAGATTAGACAAAACAACGTTTAAAAGACGTAAAATGAAAAATAGAACTTGGTATGGCCTTTTGGCAACCTAAGGATGCGTAATAAAATGAGAAAGAAAATTTAGAAAAATAAATTTGGAAATAAGCCTTGTTTGGCCGAACCTACGAGGGTGTAGGGGGATTTTTGGTGTTTTTCGTATTCCGATGGAATTGACGTGTACTGATGATTCGTACATGGTTGTGTAGGTTGCAGTTCGTTGAATTGAACCCCGAACCGTGAGTCGGTGGATTGCCCTTGGTCCTGGACCAAGTGGGATTGAGGTAAGTGGTTGAATCATGCTTGTATAATTGATAATTGCATGTATTCATATGAATTTTAAGTAATTGGGAATGTCCTCTGTGTAGGCATTCTGTTGAGTAGCGAGCTCGGAGAGTATATTCTGTGGAGCTAAGTGAAGAGGCTCATTGAGGTAACCTCTTGGTACTGGGGCTTGTTCCCCTTGTGTGTTCCACCATACCCGTTGAGGGTGATGGTAAGAAATGTATATGAGTAGTGTAGAATAACATGAGCATGTATGTAGTATTATGAGGGTACTTATGTACCGAGTCTCTGGCTAGTAGACAGTGTAGCCTTCGGGAAGTTCGGACTTCCACTGGATAGGTCTCCGAGAGGGAGTTCCAGTTGACCTAGGGTCGTGGTGTGTGATCCGGATAGGAGCACACTAGGAAGTCTCGGGTGTATGCGGATGGGAGGGGTACCTTGGTTGATGTTCTAGGAACACGCCTTGGATGAGGCTTATATGCCGAGGACGTTGCGTGGTATTGGTAGCTACCATTCCATTTTATTTCCTTCCAACTCATTTTGAGGATACAAGCACACAAATGGTTTCCTTTTATAGGCAAGGAACCATAATAACAACAAGAATAGTAAAGTACACATCACCAACATAATTATACAATAAGACAAAAAACTTTTATAAAAGTTGTATTATTGTTCACACTTTAATTATTCAACTTTTCTAAAAGTTGAATTATTGCATACTCTTTAAATTACAAACACACAAGTGTCCTTGTACTCCTAGACATCATCAGTAGTGTCTGTACTAATGGTCAAATTTAGAGCTTTCCTTTCTTCTCCGTGGACATCACCATACATCTTTTTCCACTAAGGTTTGTCTGCTTTAGCTTTTTCTTCAATTATCTCCATCATGACATCAACATTTGGGTCCATGACATCATCTTCTATTGGATCAATAATCAGATCAATTTGCATTGGATCTGGGCCTTGAGAAGAGCTTGGTCCTGGGTCATGCGAAGAGCTTGGTTGATCTTCTGGTTCTTCATACCCGTTGAGCTCTTCGATATGTTTTAACAGGGATGTTTTGGAACAGGGATCTAATGGATAATCATTAAAATATCCCCAAAGGTATGCAATGTTCTGAGACTAAATAATTCCATCGGGCCTTTGCCAGTATGGCCTGTGAATGATGAAAATAGCAGTGAGTCTTGAAATTTCTTCTGTTTTTCCTTCTTGTTCCTTAGATAGAATGATCTTGTGCAGTTCCTTTCTCCATCATGGTAATGGAGAATACCATTCCAACAAGGTCCATAAAAAGTAATCTGCAGCTTAAGGAGTCATGAGAATCTCATAAGTTCTTTGAATCTTGAGAGCAAGAGGAACTGAATTGTTAACTGTGAGGCACCATATACTCCAGAGTGTCTTTTCCGTAATGTCATAACCTACATCACAAAAAACTTCTAAAATATGCAAGAAATGAATTTCTGGGTTAAAGACTGAAGGAATGACATTTTTTGTTTTCATGGTTTCATGGGTGTAATATAAATAAAAGTATTGGGCAAACTTTTGGATCTGGTAGACTGAGGTAGGTTGGCCTACTTCTGGAGGATAGTCTCTTTTGTGCTTGGCTGCTATGGGTAATGGTTCATGCATGAATATTAGAGGGAAAAGGACAGTGGCTATGCTGGAAATAACTTGGACATGTGCTTTAGGTTTGGAAGGTATGGATAGGAGGTCAGGGATGATATTGTGGCTTCCTTTGATATGTTTAACAGTGAAATTATATCTAGAAAACCAATCTTTTAATCTGAGGATTTGAGGGTCTGGTGGCATTTTGTTTTTGAACTCCAGGATTTTTGGAAAAAAGGAATTATCCATCTGGACTTCAAAATTATGACCACGAAGATGGAAATCAAATTTCTTGATTACGTTTTTGACTGCCAGGGCTTCTTTGTAAGTGGTATGATAATGTAGCTTTGCATCTGTGAATTGACCACTTGCATGTCCACAATAATATTTCTTGTTTTCATCTTCTTCAATTACGATAGCTCCCCAGAAATGATCATTGACATCTGTTTGAAGAATTCTTTTACCAGTACTGGAAATTTTCAAGCCTGGTGGATTCCGAGCAATCTTCTTCAGTTCTTTGACTGCTTGGGTTTGTTCTGAACTCCAAGGAGGAGGATTTTTCTTTAGAAGCTTTGACAATACACTGGTGTACTTTGCTGCATGAGGAATGAAATCTCTTACATAATTAACAATTCCTAAGAACTGCTGAATTTGTTTCACAGTGAGATTTTCATTAGGATAATTTGCAAGTCCTTCTGCAATGTGTGGTTGTGGTTGATACATTCTTTTGGAGAAATGAATTCCCAGAAAATCAACTTCAGTTTGGGCAATGTAGATTTTTTTCTCAGAAAGCATGATCCCATGTTTTTCAGCTAATTCTGCAAACTGATTGAGCAGTTTTCTGTGTTCTTCCATATTTTTTGAAAAAGAAAATCATCACCAATATAAATAAGAATTGTATCTAAGAGTGGAGCAAAGATTCTGGTCAATGCTTTCTGAAAAAGAGAAGGAGCCACTTTGAGACCAAATGGAAGCACCTTCCATTGGTACTGCGCATTCAGAATGCAAAAAGCAGTCTTGTATCTGTCAGCAGGGTCTAATCCAAGTTGCCAGAAACCTGATTTCATATCAAACTTGGAAAAGATGTGAGCATCCTTAAAAGGGACAGGAAGAGTGTCAACCTTTGGAATAGGAAACTTATTATCCTGCAAAAAATGATTTAGAGGCTTATAATCAATTACTAATCTTTTCTTGCCTCAGATCTTCTCTGATCTTTTATAACATAAAAGGCTTGACATGCCCATGGAGATTTAGTAGGTTCTATCAAACCTTGCTTCAATAGTTCTTGGCATTCTTGCCTTGCCAATTGAAGGTCAGAAGGAGACATTCCTGGATGAATTGCTTTGGTTGGATTGACATCTTCATTAAGCTTGAATGGAAGCTGTACAAAAAATTCTTTATTCTTCCACAGAGGATTTGGATGAGAGAATTCTCCTTGATTATCTGTACACAGAGGCTGAAGTTTTCTTTGATATCTTCAAGTTCAGGAGGATCTTCTGAAAGAGCATATAATCTCGAAGTTTCTGAATAGGACTTGAAATCTCTTTTGAATCTTATTCCTTGAGGAAGAATTTGAAGTTTCTTAGCCTTGGTATAGACATCCATACCTATCAGAATGTCTTTATTGGGCAGAGGAGTCCCAATAATATTGGTCCAGACCACACATTCAGGGAAAAATCTTATCCCTATAGGTTGCTTAGTGATCAAGTTGGTTCTGAAAACTTTTCCATCAGCTGCTACAAAGTAAGCTGTCTCCTTTTTCCATGCTTCAAGAGGTAAGATCATAGGATCCATCATTGATCTTGCAGCACCAGTATCCATATAAGCAATCACCCTTTTAGGATGACTGAATTTGGATGACAAAATGTGAACTTCTACACTAGGCTTAGGTATTTTTGGACTTAAATAAAACACTTCATTTATGGCAAAAATTGGTACATCACTGTCAGAAGTTTCTGAATCAGAAGAGGAATCTTGCAGAGCAAAGACAGTGTCTTCATCTTCAGTACTTTGCTCTGAGTACAGGGATTCTGCATCTCCTTCATCAAGATTTAAAGCAGTTATCATCTTTACTGCTTTATCTGACTTGTTAGGACAGTTCTTTGCGAAATGACCTTTCTTTTTGCAAATGAAACATTTCTGGCCTTTGTTCTTCCCACGAAACGTCTTCTTCTTGAAGAACCTGTATTGTTTCTGGGACCTTTTCCCTTTGCCTTTCGGTTTCTGATTGTACTTCTTGAAATGAGACTTTTTCTTTGTTTTGCAATCACAGTTGTTATCCTTGCATTTTATCTCCAGATAAGACTTCTTACAAGCTTGAGTATATTTTGATCTTTGATTCATCAAATCAGTCATATACTTATGCTGCTTGCAGATTTTGTCAACTGCTTCAAGAGTCTGTTGATGAATCTGTCCCATAGTAAGGGCTGTGAAATCTTTGCCTTGAGCAATTGCCATCCTATTCAACTCTGGTTGAATCTCTTTAGGAAGAGAAGCCACATAAGTGTTTTTGAGGCTGGGATCATTGTATCCATTCAACAAATAGAACCTCTGCATCATTCTTTTAAAATGCTTTTCTAGATCTTTTATCTTCAAAGAGCAGCACTTCATCTCAAAAAATTCTTGCCTGTTTTTCTTGTCAATTATGTCTCCATCACCAATAAATTCTTGGTGGAGGACTCATAGCATACCAGAGGAAGTACCTACTTGGTGAAGTTGATCTTATCTGACACTTCCCAAGTTATGATACCATTCCTTGAGAGAACCCACCATTCTGGAGCAGAATTCTTCCATGACTTTGTAAGGGTTAGCATCAGCAGCTAAGAGTTTAATATCAATCCATGCTCCAAATTCTAAGATTCTTTTTCTCCATAGATTTGGAGAAATATCATCAAGTGTAAACCAAGGTCCTGCTGCAGTTGATTTCTTAGTATGATTCCTGCTAGTAGCATCACCTGTTTCAGACTCAGGGGAATCATAGTAAGATTCAACTCTAGATTTTGCAGTTCTGGCAATCAATATGCTAGTAATATCAGCATAATGTGCTTCTAAAAGATCAGAAGAATCCAACTCATCAGATTGTTCTTCTTCAGAAGTTTCAGGTATGGTTTCAGGAGTTTTATGATCAGGTTTTGGTTCAAGAGCAATCTCAGAGGAATCAGAACTCTGAGAGGTTGAGGAAGACTCTGTTGTTTAAGAGGTTTGGGATTGATCTGTGTCTTGGGGTACTGTCTGGATTATGGAAAATTGGTCTTTGAGATCTACAGTCTCAAAAGTTCTTTTTGAAGAGCTAGGATTATTCATATGGTCTGTAGAGTCTGAGGATAAAGAAGGAGTTGTATCCATTCTAGTTTTAGATGAATGTTTTCTAGAAGTAGAAGGTTGTTTTCCTCTTTCTCTACTTTCTCTTTCTCTTCTAGGATTTTTGGTCATAAGGTTGGCTGGTTGGAAAAGTCCAAGGTTTTGGAGGATGAGGGTTGGTCCAGAATTCTGATGGTTTTTGGAAAGGAGAATAATAATTTGGCATAGGAGGTGGCAAAAAGGGGTTGTAGTTTTCTGTTGGTTCTAGCTTCTGCTGAGATTTGATGTTTTGTTCAATGATTCTCTCCAGATCTTGGATTTCTGCTTTTAGTCTCCTTATCTCACTATCTCTCATATTGGCTTCTGGAGTAAAGCCTACCTTTTTGATTTCTTCTTCAAGCTGGGCTATCTGCTGCATGTTCTTCTCATAATGCTTTCTCATCTTCTTTGAGAGATGTTGCAGACAATTCTCAACTTATCCATCTGATTACAAATCTTTTCAACTTTAGTATCAAGTCTTTTCAGAATAGAATTCTGGGCTTGAGCATTTTCAGTCTGCCAATTGAGAACTTCTTCAGCTTGGCTTAATGGCTTCAACTTTCCATCTGGCTGGACTTCTCCTTGGTCAATTACAGACTTGGTGGTGATTTTTGTGGTTGGGTCAGTATGTCTTTCTAAAGGAGGAAAATCATGTTGTGAGAACATCATGCAAGGTATGGGTTCAGACTGGCATTTAGGAGACCAGGGTATAAGGTTAGGGTCATTTGGTGGTTCAGGTGGAAGTAGTCTTTCTTCTCTCAGGATTTCTAAACCTCTTTTATAGATCCAAATAGGCTCAGGTTTTTTCTGTGTCTTAATACCTACCCATGGACCATTATCTGGGTCAGATCTTCTTTGGATAGGAGGTGGTGGTTTACAACGCCGCCTGCGACTCCTTGTGTCTTCTTCTTCACCTTATTCCTCATCTGAAGTATCTCATGTGTGCATCCAACAATCACACTCAGGATCACACATATTAGGATCTGTATCCCATATGAAATGACCATCAATACGATCAGTATAAATGGGAGATCCATCTGGCATTATCCCATGGACAGGGATCCAATCTTCTGTATAACAGGGAGATATCATCATAGACTAGAAAATTGGAAGAGTAGAACTGCTGGTTACTGTATCAGGCTTCTTGAAGATTGTTCTGACGGTTCCATCTACAGATCTTCTGAAACTCTCCTCATGGGACTGGATGAGCTTGCTGGCTTTATGAATCTTTTCATAATTAGTCAGCCATTCTAAAGGAATTAATTCTGTCAGCTCTTCCCGAGATATCTTTCTCGGAATCTGGATGATAGAAGGAGTATCTTCTGGATTTTTGGCTATGACAAACAGGGCATCATTGTGGCTATTAGGTAGCTGGGGAAGATCAACAGCATGATCTTGAAGTCTATAGATCATCTGATGATGAAGAGTTGCTGCATAAGCCTCAGAGACTTGATCAGCTCCTGTCAGCTGTATCTGTACCTTCAACCTTTTGGGCAAAGTTCTATCCTTCAGGCTTACATTATAATTTGGAAAGATGGTTAAAACCACACTTCCCGCGTGAAGAGTTGTCAGCACAGTTCCAATCACAGCATTTTCATAATGGATGAAGCTAGAGTCTAGCAGAGCAACACGAGCTGTAACTGGCAGACCTTTCCTTCCATGAAGTGAAGGGATAAGTCTTATTGCACCAAAATGAAGTGCAATATAGCCTTCTTGTCTCCAGTGAGTGATTAACTCAGTAGGAATCTCCAGATCCATATACTGCTCCTGAGAAGTGGCTTGTAGCTCACACCGATCCATTCTGGAGGACTGGACGTATTCTAGGGGTGTTCGCGGTCTGGATTGGATCGGTTTTGGAAGCAAAGTTCATCTGATCCTATCTCTTCGGTTTGATCATGTCATCATCCATTTGGTTTGGATTTTTTTTCCAAATCCGATCTGATCCAATCCAATTTTTTTCGGTTTGGATTGGATCGGTTTTCGATTTTTTGAAAATTTTAAAATTTGTTTTATGGTTATTGTGCAAATAACATTTTTTTGTATAATAGGCTTTGTAAAAAAAATTAAATAGAAAAGTAAATGATAATATAGTTTTCTTTTGACAATGAGATATGAAGCTTTACACAAATAAATTTTTGTTGATGAGATGTGACTAGGTATTTTCTTGGGTTTAGTTGATGGGTTAATAGGTCTTGGGTTTAAAAAATTTTGGGCTATGATGGGAGGAAAGACCTAACTAAGTAGAGGGGAATTAATATATTGGATCGGTTTGGATTGGATCAGTTTTCATGAACCCATCCGAAAACCGATCCAATACAATTAAAATTTGCGATTTTTACTCGGTTCTCGATTTTTCGGTTTTCGGTTTATTTGGTGTTGTAAATAATATTGATTTAGTTATTATTTAGTTTTTATTTAGTCATTTATTGTTGTATTGGGCCAAGCCCTTTGTTGTATTGGGCCAAGCCCATTAGGTTAAAAGTAGGTCAAATATTCTCTATAAATAGAGAACCCTTTGTACATATTATTTACAATTCTATAATATATTAGAATACCCTTTTTCAAGTTGGTATCAGAGCTCTCGATCTGAGGGCTTTGCTTCCGCACATATTATCTCCTTTTTTAACAAAACCCTAATTTCTTTGCCTCTTGCCGCCATTAGCCGCCACCGGAAAATTTTTCCGGGGACCTTTTGGACCAAAGGGACCATTGTTGACCTTATTTTTCCTCCGATCTATCATTCTACGCAGTTTTCCTCCGCCACAAACGACCGAAACACCTCTTATCGCCTCCAATCAGATCTGTCTTCACCGTTTGGACCACTTTCCGGCGACTTTTCAACCGCGACCACCCACAGACAGGTGCGCGCTCACCAGACAACCACACCAGAAAAATCTCAGCCGGCGAAGCCCATCCACGCGCTCTCACGCGCCACCCCTTTCCAGGCGAGTGAATCCCACGCGCAGCTCCTTTCTCTGGCACGTGGAGGCGCGTGCGGCCGTGTTTTTGGACCGGACCACCACCATTCTTCTCGTCTTCTTGTCTTCTGTCTGGATCTGTAATTATTTTTCTGATCAGAGGTCATTTGATATTCTGTTTGGTTGATTTTATCGCTGGTTGTTAACTTTTTTTGTTAAAGAATGGCTGAGCATGATAGTTCTTCGATCTTATCTGGTAAGAACACACGTTCTATATCTCTTCTTGCTTCTTGCACTGATTTTAAAACCTCATGGATTTTGGATTCTGGTGCAACTGATCATATGGCTTGTCGTACTGAGTTGTTTTGTTCTTATCATCCTACTGTTGGTAGTCATACTATATCCGTAGCTGATGGATCCCATAAATCAGTTATTGGTTCTGGTAACATTCAAATTCAACCTTCCTTGTTTCTTAAAAATGTTCTTTATGTTCCTCAGCTTTCTACTAATCTTATCTCCACTCAAAAACTTACAACTGATTTGAATTGTTCTATCACATTTTTTCCTTCTCATTGTCTTATTCAGGATCTTACCACGAAGAAGACAATTGGAGTTGCTAATGAACAGGATGGGTTGTATCATCTCCTTCCAGACCATGCTAGCAAAAATCAGTTATTAATGACACGTCATCCTTCTTCTGCAGAGTCTATGATTTGGCTCCATCACAAGCGTCTCGGGCATCCACCATTTAGTCTTTTGAAGTCTATGTTCCCCTATCTGTTTCTCAATAAGTCGGTTGAGACCTTTCATTGTGATGTTTGTGAATTTGCAAAACACCATCGAGTGTCATTTTCTTCTAGCATTATTAAAAGCAGGGAACCTTTTTCTCTTATCCATTCTGATGTTTGGGGCCCTTCTAAAGTGCACAGTGTTTCAGGTGCTAGGTGGTTTGTTTCTTTTATTGACGATTGTACTCGGATAACATGGATATACTTGATGAAAGACAAGTCTGAAGTACCAGAGATATTTATTCGGTTTCATCACATGGTTGAGACTCAGTTTGGTAAGGGTATTAAAAGACTCAGATCTGATAATGGTACTGAGTACGTCAATCAACGTCTGTCACAATTCATTTCAGACAGAGGTATGATTCATGAGCTCACATGTGTTGATACCCCTCAACAAAACGGGGTTGCTGAAAGGAAAAATCGTCACCTTCTTGAAGTTGCTAGAGCACTACTTTTCAGACATCTGTTCCTAGTTCTTATTGGGGAGAAGCAGTATTAGCTGCAACTTTTTTGATCAACCGTTTACCTTCACTGGTCCTTAACAATATCAGTCCTATTCATTCCATGACTTCCTTCTTTCCTTCTGTTCCCATATTGCAGAGCCTTCCACCAAGAGTGTTTGGATGTGTTGCCTTTGTCCATGTTCATAAACAACATCGGAGTAAGTTGGATCCTAGGGCTCTTAAGTGTGTCTTCCTTGGTTATAACCCTTATAAAAAAGGGTACAAGTGTTATCATCCACCAAGTCGGAAATTTTTTGTTTCTATGGATGTCACCTTTCAAGAATCTGAATCTTATTTCCTGGGTCCTCATCGTCAGGGGAAGAATAGTTCTTCAGAAGACTCGTCCCCTTCCTTCTTTGAGTCTGGATCAATCTTCTCTCTTCCTAGTGTGTCTGCTCCTGGTGTGTCAGAACCTTCAAATACACCTGAGATACAACCCATACTATCTCACCAGCAACCTCAATCGTCTGAACCACTGGTAAGTCCTGAATCTCCTATTTCTTCTGAGTCTCCTGAATCTCTTGTTTCTGATTCTAATATTATTTCCTCTCATGATTTGTCTATTTCTTCTGATATCTCTAATGACTTACCCATTGCTTCTACTTCTGATGACTTACCTATTACTCTTAGAAAAGGAAAAAGATCTTGTCACAAGAAAACTTGTTCCTCTTGTCCCTCTTGTACTCAATACCCTATCTCCCACTTTGTTTCCTCTGCTAATCTTTCTGTGCAGCACAAAAGCTTTGTCTCAGCACTAGATTCTATTGCAATCCCAAAATCAGTACATGAAGCCTTGAAAGATAGAAATTGGGCTCAAGCCATGCAAGAGGAGATGAATGCTTTGGAGAAAAATAAAACATGGGAGGTTATTGATAGACCCAACGGAAAGAAAGCAGTAGGGTGCAGATGGGTTTATGCCCTGAAATATAATTCTGATGGCACTCTTGAGAGATATAAAGCTCGATTAGTGGCCAAAGGTTACACTCAAACCTATGGCATTGATTATGAAGAAACCTTTGCTCCAGTTGCAAAGATGAATACAGTGAGAATCTTGTTATCCCTTGCTGCCCATTACAATTGGGATATAAATAAATTTGATGTGAAAAATGCTTTCCTCAATGGTGAGTTAGAAGAAGAAGTCTACATGGAAATCCCGCCTGGTTTTGATTCTGTGAAGGGGGAAAATAAAGTTTGTAGATTAAAAAAGGCCTTGTATGGATTGAAGCAGTCACCTCGTGCTTGGTTTGGAAGATTTACTAAGGTTATGATGACCTTAGGATACAGACAGAGCCAAGGAGATCACACTCTTTTCTTCAAGCACTCCTAAAATGGGAAGCTTACTGTGCTCCTTGTATATGTTAATGATATTATTATCACAGGTGATGATTTTGTGGAGAGACAGATTCTGCAAACACGGCTTGCCTCTGAGTTTGAAATCAAAGACCTTGGGAAACTGAGATATTTCCTAGGGATAGAAGTAGCTCATTCAAGCAAAGGAATTTTTATCAGCCAGAGGAAATATGTTCTTGATCTTCTCAAAGAAGCAGGAAAGCTCGGGTGTAAACCCTTTAATACTCCTATTGAGCAGAATCACAAGATGGGCTATGAAGAAGAGAGTCCTCCAGTTGATAAAGGACAATATCAACGACTAGTTGGGAAATTGATATATCTGGCCCATACTAGACCAGACCTAGCTTATGCTGTTAGTGTTGTCAGTCAGTTTATGCACGATCCAAAAGAAAAACACATGCAGGCAGTAGAGAGAATTCTTCAGTATCTTAAAGGTACTCCTGGTAAAGGATTGTTATTCCGACGTGATGGCAATCTATCTTTAGAAGTCTACACAGATGCTGATTATGCTGGATCCGTGACTGACCGTCGTTCTACCACTGGTTATTGCATGTTTCTTTGCGGTAACTTGGTGACATGGAGAAGTAAGAAACAAGATGTGGTTTCCAGATCAAGTGCAGAAGCTGAATTTCGAGCTATGGCTCAAGGCATTTGTGAGTTAATGTGGCTGAAAATTGTTCTTGATGATCTCAAAATAAAATGTGAGGGACCTATGAAGCTGTTATGTGATAATAAGTCCGCTATTTGTATAGCTCATAATCCAGTTCAACATGATCGGACTAAACATATTGAGGTTGACCGCCATTTCATCAAAGAGAAACTTGATAGCGGGTTGATTACCTACATTCTCACTGGGCGTCAATTAGCTGATCTATTAACAAAGGGGCTTCCTTCAGACAGATTTCAAGAACTTACTAGCAAGCTGAGAATGATAAATATCTATTCCTCAGCTTGAGGGGGAGTGTTGTAAATAATATTGATTTAGTTATTATTTAGTTTTTATTTAGTCATTTATTGTTATATTGGGCCAAGCCCTTTGTTGTATTGGGCCAAGCCCTTTGTTGTATTGGGCCAAGCCCATTAGGTTAAAAGTAGGTCAAATATTCTCTATAAATAGAGAACCCTTTGTACAGATTATTTACAATTCTTTAATATATTAGAATACCCTTTTTCAAGTTTTGGTTATCGATTTTTCGGTTCGGTTACCGCGGTTTGAATCGGTTGATGAACACCCCTAACGTATTCTTTCATCGTTGGTCTCCTGGTGGAGATCAACTTAGTGATACTTTTAAACACGTATCTCTTTCTTTTGAAAATATTATAAGGGCTGAGCAAGGGTGGTACTGTTTCAAGGATTTTTGCATCTTCAGGGACATAAGAGTATTCTATAAGGTTTTATATTTTAGAGGGAATGTGTTTAGGAAGAGACAAGGAAGATTGTAGCATAATAGGCTGGGTATTTTCAATGTTTGTGTTATCCATGGTTTGAGAAGTTCCTCTCCTACTCACCTCGTATAATATCATTGCTAGAGTTGGCGGCCGCCCCCCCTCAAAATTTGAAGAAATTTTTTTAACATATGTATAATACACGAAACCTCCATTTATCCTCTCCATTAATGTGAAGTAGTTTTCTCCCACCGGAGAGTTTATAGAGCTTCTTCGTATTCTTAGGTCCTATATCTATTGAAACCCCTCCAACTCTGACTGCATTTTTTTACAAATTACACTAAGAGCTTGTTTGGATCCTCTTATTTTTAAGCTTGAAACTACTTATAAACTAAAGCTAAAAAAAATTTAAAAGCTGCTTGGAAATTATCTCTCTATCTATCTTTATAACTCTTCATTTTTAAAAAAAAACACACAATTCAAGAAAAACAGATAAGAGCTTAAAAAAAGAGATTTTCATTATAAGAATTTTTCCCAAAACCTGTTTGTCCTAACTTATGCTTATAATTAGCTTCTAGCTTAAAAAAGAGAAGATCCAAACAGGTACAAATATTTAATTTTTCGTATTTTGACCTCTCATATATCATGTTTGAAGAGAGAAACAAATGTTTAATTTTTAGCCCCCCACAAAAAAAATTCTTGAGTTCGCCACTGCTCCTACACATCATTGGATAACTGTGCAGCCTTTTTCTTTCTTTCTTTTGTCAGGTGATGAGTTCATCACTATGTGTTTATGACATAAGATTTTTCCCTCATGTTACATTAGATAAGTCCTAAATATATATAATAGGAGCATTACAATTAACAAGTTGTTGTGACATGATTGATTTTAGAAGTTTCCATAAGAAAGTATTTGGGTTCGACAAATGTGATCTCCTACACTTATTTGAAAAAAAAAAATTAATTAATTAATAAGTATCGTAAAGTGAATTTGCCGCACTCATTTAAAAAAAAAAAATCTAAGTACCAGAAAAAAAAAACAATTCTATAAAAAAATATTTCCCCACATATATCAAAAAATAAAATTGTCCACTAAAAATTCCAAGTTGGATCATAGCCCTTAGTCTTACGTACCTACTTACCGAGTCAAATAAATTATAACCTTCCTGGCGCACCTAAATAATTTTATTTATGTCTAAGGATGGGGATTGAGGGCAATGCTCCTAATTTTTTTTTTTAAAAAAAGTTTTAAATGTATTAAAAAACAAAAGAATATAAACAAAAAGAAAAAAAAACTTGAACTTACTACAAAAATAAAGTACTTTTTAAATCCTCAACAAAAATCGCAGGACCCAATTTAATCTCTTAAAAAAAAATTGACTTATGATTCCTCTGAATTTCAAAATAGACCAATGTTAGTCTTTTTGAGGGACTAATATAGGTCTTCTTTGAATTTCAGAGGAACACGATTTCAACTAACGGAATCTATTTTGAAATTCTGAAAGACAGATAATCAACTTTTTTTTCTAGTAGTTTAAATTGGGCCTTGTAATTTTTGTTGAAAACTCAAAATATACTTTCTTTCTTTTTTCCCAAAAATTTGTGTGCATTTGCACACTCTTGCACCCATACAGGTCCGCCGATGCTTTGATATATAGAAAATAGACCGATTCGCATGGGTCGCTGTTATTCGAAGTCTTCAAACACTTACATTGCATTCGTTACTTAATGAGTTATAAATAAAGTACAATTTCTGGTAGTGGTTGTATGTTTCCCACTTTTAATATCTTATTTTAACTTCACATGTGAACACACGACTTGCTAAATTCCAACCACAAGATAACATTGGCTAGTAGAATAAGTTTCCGGCATATAGTTATTAACACATTGTAAAAATTTAAATCCTTACATTTATACAACAAAAAAAATTTTAAATCCTTACAATAAAGTGTTGCCCCTTTGTAAACAGCTATACATTTAAAATTAAAATTTGAGAAATTTGCAAGGTGTAGATTTAACAGATGGTAATACATAATAAATTTATGTATATACTGACCCAACTCTTAAAGATAGCAGTGGGCCAGTGGCCCAAGGTGGGAAAGGCTAGCCTTCCGACAAGGGCTTTGAAGGGAACTCTGCCAGTGTTTGCTTTGGTGTTTATAACGACATTTTTAACATTCAATTTTTTACTTTTTATTTTTTAATTTTAGTATAAAAGTTTGGAGAAAGCAAGTTGTAACATTAAAATGGTAGGAGTTTATAAAAATTTCATTTGCTAGATTCATATAATGACACAAATTATCCCATTGACTTCAAACCTCGTTTTTGTGTACAATGATTTGTCACCCCTCATGACTATCTCCTTCATTGTTGACGAACTCGGCAAATGCACCGGTCGTACAAGTAATAAAGTGATGAGAAAAGTTGTCGATCCCACGAGGACTGATGACCAAGCAATAATTTATCTATTTAACTAAAGTTGGATCGATCGTAAAAGGATTTCTTGAGAATATTGTAATTAAAAACAGAATTTGTAAACTTATTTTTAGTTTTCAATAATTTAGAAAACAAATTCAGAATTAATAAAGCTAGAAATTGGATTTAAGTTTTTAATAAAAGGACGTAGTTAGGACTCGACTTTCACAATGGTTTCTTAACGAATCTACTATTCTTAAAATTATATTCAAGATCAAGTTATTAACAGTTCTTTCTATATTTGATCAATCTCAATCCCTTGGTAATCTAATCCTTTATTTCACTCCAAAGCCTAATCCCTTAGTACTTTTTCATAAAATAAGCATTAACGCAAGAACTTACGGTTATAGAATTTATAAGTCTATCCCTAGATCATACAAATTTCAGCAATCAATCAATCGGAATCGATACACCAACATCCCTATTGTCATGCACGACTCTAATGCTCATTCAATATTGGCCAGATCATAAACAAGACTAGGAATTTTAAACAGATTAATTGCAAAACTTAAATTAAGAACATAAATCATAAGAAAAGCAAATAGCATTTAAGAACCCATTGGTTCCGTCTCGCCCTAACTACTTAAAGAAAATTAGCCTCACATAGTCACGAAAACAAGAACAATAGATGAAAAAAAACTAAAATTCATAAATGAAAATAAAACCCGGTCTCCACGGTGAAGCTTTGACCGTTCCTCCGCTTATCTGCCTTCTTTTCTTCGCATCACCCAATCCAATAATGAATGGAATGAGCCCTAATGTGCGTTTTTATAGAAATAAAAATGGACTTTTTAATTTGGACCAGGCTCGCTGAGGATTAATTTTGATTAATTCTTTATTTTTCTTGATCATTTTTCTTTGCAACTGCCTTTATCCTTCTTGATTGCAATTTGATATTTTAGACCTGAAACAAACTGAAAAGAGATTAGAATCTTATCCAGTTGTTGGAATCTTGATATCTTTTGGATTTTATTAATTAACACTATATTTTTAATTATTTTAATTATTATTTGAACTATATTTAACAATAAAAATATAGTGTCTTGGACACTTATCAAATCATTCCCAGATTTACTCATTGCTGTCCTCAACAATGAATTGAATTAAAAATATGAAATAATGTAAGCATGCTTAATATAAAACTAGACAGTATATCAATTTAAAAATGATCAGACTTAGGTAGAAAATAATAGGATTTTTAAGAACCAGCATTTAACTAAGCAGCCTTGAAGTGAGCAAGTTATAAAATCAAAGCATGAGTTCTAACAATCAAGCATAAAAACTGAGTTTTAACACATCCCTCACTAGATATATCAAGTCACTCATTACTCATCTTTCTAGGGGTAAGTGTCAACTGAGTGGGGCTAGTGTTTTTTTTTTTACAAGAAATCTCTAGCCACTCAAACTTTCACTGTATCAATATTTTCATAAGCTTGATAATATTCTCACTTTTCACAGTTAGTTTACATGCATAAAAGATCAAGAGGTCTTTATTCAGGTTGTAATGGGGCTTGGCTAAAGGTAGGATAAATAAGAGAAAACTAGCTAAAATATTGGAACATAGAAAGATCATAGTAAAGTGTAAACACTCAAACAATTAATCTTTTTTCTCCTTTCTTTCCTCTTTTTTTTCAGCACTTTTATTTCTTTTGTGCTTTTTCTTTTCCGTATTTTTCTTTTCAACCCCTAATACTTTTTTTTTTCATTTTCAATTTTTTTTTCAACACTTTTATTTGCATAGAAGCAATAAATATATATTTTTTCACCATTTTCAACTTTTGTTTTTGCTCCGTTCACCTAACCTCCTTTTTTCACCACTTTGAATTACATGATAAAGTACTAATGTTTACACCCTACCATGAAAATTCTTTAATCCAATCTTATTTAAGTTAGATGTGTATGTGGAGTAGCTAATTAAGACAACATGTAATAAGAACAGAAAAGGCTTAGGCTCAAAGGGCTAAACAAAGGATATCATAATGGTTGGCTTTTTGGCTAACTAGCTAAAACAATAAAATGCCTCAATCATTTCAAACATGCATGCAAACAACCATTTTAAGGAGAAACAAAGCAAGTTCTGGTAATATTTTCAACAGAGAAATGCACACTGAAAAAAAATTCAATTTAGGCTCAAACCTCATGGCTATAAGTGTGCAATTCAGTAATTTATGCTCTTTCTCAATCACTCATACTGTAATTTTAATATTCTTACTGACTCTTGGACTAACTCAATCAATGCTTATTCCTAAAATAAAACATATTCTAAGTCATCACATCATAAATTAATTTTTACTAACTAATTCTTACTTAACATGATTCAATAATTCAGACAGAGAGAAGAAATAAAATAAAATAAAATAAAATAAAGAGGAATAAGGAAAAGAATTTTCCCTGTTTTTCTTATAAATTTTGCGGTTCTACTCATCACAGGGATCATAGTTGTACCAACTGCTACTACTGCTACTATATATATGGTGTGGTGCGTCCTCATTCCTAGATTTAGGAATTTGCTGTCCTCAGCAATTAATAAATAAAAAAGAAAGAACTGGACACATCAACTCAACAAAAATATCATCAGATAAAGTCAGTAGTAGCAATCATGCTCATTATAGAGTGAGAAAAATAAAATTTGTACATCACCAGAGTCATCACTAATTAAAACAGATAAACAAAAGAAAAATAAAACTAAAATGGTCCTAAAAAGAAAATAAACTAAAATAATTAACTTAAAAGCGATAAATTCTTAGGTTTCCTCCTAAGAGCGCTTGTTTAACATCATTAGCTTGTCGTTACATCTTCATTAGTCATGGCGGCTTGTAGCCGGAATTCAAATATGATGTCATTCCTTTTATCATAAATATTGCTTTGCCGTAATAGTACTCTCGTGCATATGGGCGAGAGGGTTTGGCCTCAAGAACTCTAAAATTAGTCTTGATGTGTTTTCCCTTGCTCTTAGGCTTTGCCATCTTTACCTCCGGCTTGGAACTCTCATCTAGCTTATGATCTTTCTTTTCTTCTTCTTCAGCCTTCTTTTCCTCAATAAAAAAATTTCTCTACCTGAGTTGTAGGTGGTGGAGTTTCTATTTCAAATATTTTGAGAATATCCCTTTCTCCTTCCACCCTTAAGATCAATTCACCTTTAGGCACATCAATTAGTGCTCCGGAGGTTGCTAAGAAAGGTCTCCCAAAGATCATGGAGACAGTAGCATCCTCCTCTATATCCAAGATAACAAAGTCCATCGGGAAGATGGACTTGTCCACCTTAACAAGTATGTCCTCTATTACTTCATATGCTTGCTTGGTGGAGCGGTCAGCTAGTTGCAGAATCATATTGATCGAC
Organism: Gastrolobium bilobum; assembly: GCF_033153095.1. Lineage (NCBI taxonomy): Eukaryota > Viridiplantae > Streptophyta > Magnoliopsida > Fabales > Fabaceae > Gastrolobium > Gastrolobium bilobum. Next base: position 164,497 of record NW_026895487.1, read on the forward strand.
TTCACTTCTGTGGTTCCTAGCTTCTTCATCATATATAATGGCATTACGTTGATGCTGCACCTAAATCACATAAAAATCTCTCTATTGTCATCGAGCCAATCGTGCAAGGGATACTAAAACTCCCCGGATCCTTTAATTTCGGAGGTAAATTCTTCTGCGTGATTGCACTACACTCCTCTGTCAAAATAGTGGATCCTTCTACTGTGAGCTTCCGCTTCTTGGTTAGGATCTCTTTTAGGAACTTAGCATATGATGGCATTTGCTCTAAAGCTTCCGCAAAGGGGATATTGATGTGCAGCTTCTTAAAAATCTCTAAGAATTTAGAGAAATTTTTCTTCTGCTCGTGCTGCTGCAACCTCTGAGGATAAGGAGCCTTAACATAAGGATTATCTCCAAGTGATTTAATCCTTTCCTCTAAAGCAAAAATTGTGACATCTTTATCGATAGGGTCATCAGCTTTTTCTTCAGCAGATTTTCCTTCTCTGGATCTTTTTCACTACTCGGTGCAGCTATTGGTATTTCCAAACTTTTCCTTGTAATGATGGCATTACATTGTTCCTTGGGATTAATAATTGTAGTACTAGGGAAGGTTCCTGGAGGCCTCTCAGCCATCTGTTTGGCAAGCTGACCAATCTGAATTTCCAGATTCTTTATGGAAGCTTCTTGATTCTTTAAAGATGCTCTAGTTTCTTCTACGAAA